>NW_023010325.1:0-22356 GCF_902201215.1 Prunus dulcis | reverse complement strand
TCAAAATGGATTAGCAGAAGCTTTTATTAAGTGTCTCCACCTTATTGCTCGCACTTTGCTATTGAAGACAAAGTTGCCAATTTCTATTTGGGAACATGCAATTTTACATGGAGCATCTTTAGTCCGCTTGAGGGCCGTTGCCCACAACCAATTCTCCCATTTACAACTTGCCTTTGGGAGACAACCCAATATATCACATTTAAGGGTTTCATTGTGTAGTTTATGTAGCAATTGGGCCCCCACAAAGCACTAAAATGGGTCCTCAACGTCGATTGGGAATTTACATTAGTTTTGAATCACCAACTATCATTCGCTATCTCGAACCTATGACAGGAGATACTTTTATAGCACGCTTTGCAGACTGTCATTATGATGAGGTATTCTTCTAGCTGTTAGGAGGAGAAAAGATCGTTCCTGAAGAACGGTGTGAATTGGGTTGGAACATATCTATTATGTCTCATCTTGACCCTCGTACAACTCAAAGTGACAATGAAGTATGAAAGATTGTGCATCTTCAGCAAATTGCTAATCAAATGCCAGATGCATTCACTGATATAGGAAAAGTGACAAAATCACATATACCTACAGCAAATACACCAACAAGGATTGATATCCCAATCGGATTAACCAATGTTCTAGCAAATGAATCATCTACTACACGCCTGAAGCGAGGTAGAACCATTGGTTCGAAGGACTCAACTCCTAGAAAGCAAAAATCGAAAGCATATTCCAATCCCAATGAAAACACTCATGAATATATTATTGGGAAAAAGATTCACCTTGAACCTACAATTCATCTAGAGAATGAATGTCATTGAAAGACACAAGCCACTGAAGAGGAAAAGATACCTAATACATAAATTTATGTAAATTTTCATGCAATGATGAATTGTGGGACTGTAGTGAAATGGTTATCAATGATATTTTTTTGCAGTAGCTGCTGAAATTATAAAAGGTCATGAAGATATTTAACCACGATCAGTTGATGAATGCAAAGAGAGGCCTGATTGGCCAAAGTGGAAAGACACAATCTAAGTTTAGTTAAATTTCTTGGAAAAACGTGGTGTAAGGCATGACTTGTTGCATAATGAGAAAAAAATGAGATTGCAAGGTATAAGGTACAACTCGTTGAGCAAGGCTTTTCTCAAAAGCCTGGGATTGATTAAGAAGAAACATATTCTCTTGTTATAGATGCAATTACGTTATGTTATGTTATTTAATAAGTCTTGCAGTGTCAGAAAAACTTGACATGCGTCTTATGGACGTTGTTACTGCATAGTTGTATGGGGAGTTAGATGCTAATATTGATATGAAAGTCCCAGAAGGACTCAAGTTGGCAGAATCAAACACTAAATCACGGAACATGTACTCCATTAAGTTGAGACGTTCACTATATGGGTTGAAACAATCCGGATAAATGTGGTATAACCGTCTTAGTGAATATTTGATTAAGAAAGGCTACATCACTGATACCATATGCCCTTGTGTTTTTATAAAGAAATCAAATTCTGGATTTGCAATAGTAACAGTGTATGTCGACAACATGAACTTAATTGGAACGCCTGAAGAGATCATTAAAACTGTTGAATATTTAAAGTGTGAATTTGAGATGAAAGACATTGGAAAAACTAAATATTATATGGGCTTGTAGATCGAGCATCCTCCCAATGGTATTCTTGTCCATCAATCAACTTACATTGAAATTTTTTGAAGCGATTTTATATAGATAATGCCCACTCGTTGAGCACTCCAAGTGGTAGTTGATCCATTAGACACAAATAAAGATCCATTCCGCCCCAAAGATGATGATGAAATGATGCTTGGTCCAGAAGTACCATATCTTAGTGCGATAGGTGCTTTATTATATTTAGCCCAATGTACTAGGCCAAATATTGCATTTCCAATAAATTTATTAGCCATGTATAGCTCAGCTCCAACGCGTAGACACTGGAATGGTATAAAGCATATCTTACGCTACCTTCGCTGAACTACTGATATGAGCCTGTTTTATTCGAACATACCTTGCAACGGTCCAAATCTTGTTGGATACGCAGATTTTGGGTATCTCTCCGATCCACATAAGGGTCGCTTCCAAACTAGTTATGTGTTTACTGGAGGAAATACAGCTATCTAATGGCGATCCACAAAACAAACTTTGTTTGCTACCTCTTCTACTCATGCAGAAATTCTTGCGCTCCATGAGGCTAGTAGAGAATGTGTTTGGTTAAGATCCCTAGTTCATCATATTTGGGAAACATGTGATCTTTCTTCAACAAAAGCTCCGACAATCATGTATGAAGACAATGCTGCTTGTATAGCTCAAATTAAAGAAGGGTTTATCAAGGGTGACAGAACCAAACATATACCACCAAAGTTCTTCTACCCACATGAGCTTAAGAAGAATCAAGAGATTGAAGTCAAAAAAATTCGTTCCCAAGATAACCTGGCAGACCTCTTCACCAAAGCTCTTATGAAGTCTATATGGTATAGGGATGCAACAACTTTACAAGCAATCAGATTGTTGAAGATCAGGGGGAGATATCAATTGAGGAAACTCCTTAGTTTTACTATATCAGATGTATGTGCAATATACTCTTTTTTTCCTTCAATTAGGTTTTTATCCCATGTGGTTTTTCCTGACAAGGTTTTTAATGAGGCAATATTTAGCACGTCCAACATGATGTTATTGTATGGTGGACATCCAAGGGGGAGTGTTATAAATCCATACGTTATGGGTTTATAGGTTATGGATGCCCACAATAATAGCCACTATTAACCTATCATAAAACCCATCATTATATATTTGTAACCTACCAATTATGGGTGGTAAATTATTTAGGCCTCTCTACTCCTATAAACAGTGGCACCAAATATGAATGGAATACAAGTTGATTTGAGCAAATTATACTGTCTCTTTCTTCCTCTTATTTCTCCCTATAAATTCCCTAGTTTCACAACAATTATTTGATTCTACATTAATTTACACGTGTTAAACTAAATTCCGACGAGAATCAAAGAGTTGAATAAAAAAACTGAAAATTGTAAATTCAAGCAATCAACAACATAATCAAAATATGATTTTAATATGAATAACCTTCAGGAAAAAAAAAAGGGCATAAAAATTCGATAAACTTCACAATCTAACTAAAATCACTAATAATTTGTGGTTCATGCCTTTTGTACTATACACAGTGATGTTAGTACCCCTCGTAAGTCCTTGCCTTCCATACTAATATCTTGATAAATTGTGCAATTAACACCCTATTACCATATGCTAAAGGATTTATTTGTACCCATTTTTATCAAGTACGATTGACTTCAGGAATAATCATACACACATTCCCATCAAGTTGAGACTTGTAAGTTGGATATAACATCCACGTACATTTATCTCTTTTGGCAATGTCGTATCAATTCTAAGAACAAATATCCAACCTCATGACTTGACATGTGGTTGGATAGACTTGTATTGGTCCCATGTTCAAAGCAGGATGGTGGACGATGGACGAAGATGCCATTGATGGACAAAGATGCCATCCACTATCTTATTTATCGAAGAAATGTTATAGATCATGGTAGCGTGTCAAAGGGTAAATGCTTGCATGACTTGAAGCTGAGTGACATGTGACATGATCATCTCCCAATCCACCATTCTCACTCATTCAAATCCTTCACCTCTTTCCATTTGAAAATTTCAAATCCTTCACTACCTTTGAAGAATTCATATATCCACCTACCTTCTTTTCTTTTTGTCAATTCCTTTTCCATTTTGAGAATAATCATCCAATATAACAACTTAACATCTGGTCAGATAGACTTGTACTTGTCTCCAACAAGTCCTTATATATCGTAAAAAACGTAAAACTTGATAATAAAAAATAAAAATAGAAATAATTAAACAAAACAACACAAAATTATTGCACCTTTAAAATCTTGAACAAGTACCTATATATCGTGATGAAATTTGGGATGAAAACTTCGTAGATAAATTTGTAATTTGTTCACAGTTGGATGTGTCCCTCCAATATTTTCCATCTATCTCTTCTGCTTTTAGACTCAGCGTCATCTATCAACTTGACTCGGTTACAATACCGGTTTCCGATTTTAAACCGGTTTAATTTTTATTTAGGTTATTAACCAAAAACAAATATAGGATAAAAAAGAGAAGAAAAAAACCAAAAAGAGAAGTTAGAAACCTGACTCAGTGCAGCCCATTTTCGAATACTAATCCTTTTGGTTCTTGAAAAACGGTAAGCCTTAAGGGGGTGTATTCAACTGGAATTTTAAAAGACTTTATGGGATAAATAAGTCTTGTGGTACTCAATTAAGACTTTTAAATAATCTAAAGCAAGTCTTGTGGTTTTCCATTAAAACTATTAGGATTTTTAAAAGAGAGCGTTGAAATCTAATGGTATTCCATCAAGACTTTAAACAAGTAACAAAAAGTCTTATGGTATTGAAAAACTTGCTAATTTCTAAGGATTTGTTTATATTTGGAATTGTGTGGGACTTTTTAGTGGGAGGTATAAATACCAAACCTTTTTTCAAATCCCACACAAACCCTTCAGATTTTTCATGTGGGATTTTTTTTTTTCTTTTTCTTTCTGTGATGGAGAAGATGACTAGACTGTAGATCGAAATAACAACTGAAACTCTAACTCATTGAGCACTAACCTGCAGAAAAATTAACTCTAGTACACAAAGATCTTCTACCTTATGCAAGCTCTAGATCACCAACTCTCAATGGGGCTCGAGTACTGTGTTTACGAAGGCAGGGACCTCTGTATTAATACTGTTAGCTGGTGAAAATCTGATTGGATTCTCCCATTAGAAACCCAATTAGAATATAACCTGTACACCTAGCATCCATGCGCTTATGTCAAAATTAATAGGATTAGGATTCCTAAACTCATAAGGATTCTTTATTCACATCTGTATGAGTTTACAGGATAAGTTTGTATTAATCTCTATGTCTGCAAACATGAGTTCAAGATTGATTCAATGATTGTGACGTCCTATACAAGCTTACATTCTCCCACTAGGACACACAAACATTGAATCCTGTATTGAACCATTGTATCTACAACAAACATACTTCAGGCGCCATGAGCTCAAACCAAAACTCAATCCTAATGTCAAGCTTCTGTCAAGACGAAATATCCATACAGAACTAAAGAAACTCATGCTTTTAAACAATCAAACATGGTTTCCAGAATTACATGTACATAATTTCTAAACACATGAAGCACCATCAAGACATAAGTTAATTGATATGCCATATGACCCTAAAATGTGAATCATTAACATATAAGCATATCAGGCCCTCTTTATGCTTCAAAATGAAGCCCTTATTATTTCATTTGAAACAAAAAAATTTAATTGAAACATAAAATTGTCTCAACTGAATATTGCATATCCTTAATAAAACTATAACAACTATAAAATGCAATAATAAAAGAACTTACTGTTTGTGAAAACTACCTTAATGTATAGCCATGAACAAAACTTTAAATTGGAGAAAAATAATTAATGAAGGAAACTGAATTGAGAACTCCCACTAGACTTCATCATCAAAACCTGATAGAACTCCCATGCTCTTCACATGCTGCTTGAAAACACCATTTGGAATTGCTTTATTGAGAGGATCTGCTATCATTGAATGTGTGTCTATATGGTCAATTCTAGTATGACCCTGCTTGATCTTTTCTCTCACTAGAAGAAACTTGATTTCCAAATGCTTAGTGCCAGCTGATCTTTTGTTATTCCTTGAGTAGAAAACTGCACCATTATTATCACAGTAGATTTGTATAGGCCTTGAAATAGAATCCACCACACGTAGACCAGTAATAAAATTCTTCAACCATGCTGCTTGAATGGTGGCTTCATAACATGCTACAAATTCAGCTTGCATTGTAGATGCTGCGACAGTACTTTGCTCGACACTTTTCCAAGAAATAGCTCCACCTGCTAGGAGGAAGACGAAACTTGAAGTTGACTTGAGATCATCTGGACACCTTGCAAATTCAAAATCACAATATCCTACTAGATTCAGTTCATTCCCACTTTTGTACACAAGCATGAGCCCTTTTGTTCTCTACAAGTAACACAACACTTTCTTTGCTGCAATCCAATGAGGAGTGCCTGGATTTGATTGAAATCTGCCCAACACACTCAAAACAAAAGCTATGTCTGGTCTGGTGCACACTTGTGCATACATCAAGCTGCCAACAAGTGAGGCATAAGGTTTGTTCTTCATCTCATTCTTTTCTATCTCATTCTTTGGACTTTGTTCTCTATTTAGTTTATCCCCTTTCGAGATAGGTACTTCTCCATTTGCACATTCTGACATATTAAATCTCTTAAGTACCTTCTCTATGTATCCTTTCTGAGATAAACCAAGCATTCTTTTAGCTCTATCTCTGTGAATTTCCACCCCAAGCACATAAGAAGCTTCTCCCATATCCTTCATCTCGAAGTTTGAAGACAAGAACTATTTTGTATCATATAAAAGAGTTTGACTGTTGCTTGCCAAGAGGATATCATCCACATATAGAACTAGAAAGATAAACTTGCTCCCAATAAACTTCAAATATATGCACTCATCTACTGGATTTTCCACAAAGCCCTGGGATGTGACAACTTGATCAAACTTTAAATACCACTGCCTAGATGCTTGCTTTAAACCTTAAATTGATTTCTTCAGTTTACAAACTAAATGCTTTCCTCCTTCTTGGTTAAAGCCCTCTGGTTGTGTCATATAAATTTACTCATTTAACTCCCCATTAAGGAAAGCTGTCTTGACGTCCATTTGGTGTAGAAATAAGTCAAAATGAGATGTCAATGCCATGATCACTCTAAAAGCATCCTTGGTTGAGACCGGTGAAAAAGTCTCATTATAATCTAACCCTTCCTTTTGAGTGAATCCTTTAGCCACCAACCTTGCCTTGTATCTTTCTATGTTTCCTTTTGAATCCTTTTTTGTTTTGAACACCCACTTACAACCTATTAGTTTTATTCCACTTGCTTGTTCTACTAACTCCCATACGCCATTATCTTTCATTGAACCCAGCTCACTTTGCATTGCATCCATCCACTTATCTGCTTATGAACTTTGCATTGCTTCTTTGTATGTCAAGGGATCCTCAAAATCTATTCCCATGAACTCAGCCTCTTGGAGATAGACTACATAATCCTGAGATATAGCCGGCCTTTTATTTCTTCATGATCTTCTTACTTGAACTTGTGCAGCTTGTGTTTGAACATTATTTGCTGGATTTATATTGCTGCCTTCATCTTCATTTTCTGAATTTTCACGTTTCTAATCTTCTAATTCATAATCCCAATCCATCCCAATTTCTTCATTGTCTTCTTGGTTCTTAACCTGCAGCACATTTATTGGTTTATTGGTTTGAGCTGGTTTTGTTGCCACTTCACCTAACTCTTCAAACACAAAATATGATTCTTTGTCTGATGCATCTACTTGCTCCAAAAATACTGCCCTTCCAGTTTCAATAATTCTTGTAGTATAATCTGGACAGTAAAACCTATACCTTATTGATCTCTCTAGATAGCCAATAAAGTAGCAACTAATTGTTTTGGGATCTAACTTCTTTTCTTGAGGATTGTGTACCTTAGCTTCTGCCTTGCATCCCCAAATATGCATGTGTCTTAGACTTGGCTTTCTTGTAGTCCACAACTCATAAGGTGTTTTGGGGACTGCCTTGCTAGGAACTCGATTCAAAATGTAGTTTGCTGTCTTGAGTGCATCTTCCCATAGGTACGTAGGCAAGTTTGAGTTACATATCATGCTCCTAACATATCCTTGAGAGTTCGATTCCTTCTTTCTACTACACCATTTAGTTCTGGTGTTCCTGGTGTTGTATATTGAGCCACTATGCCACAATCTTGGTGTTCACCCGTTTTATGATTTTTCCTGTGATGGTAAGGTAAAGTTCCCCATTCCCTTGAGAACCATTGACTGGTCAACAAGTCAACTTTCTTTAGTGTTCGAGCGTGCCGCTGCTAGCAATGAAAACCCTAGCAGACTTCTTAAGAATAGATAACTTGCACCCTAAGTTACTAATTTCTAAACAAGCGATTGTGAATTTGGGTGAGGAATATCTCCCAAGTAAGTTCTTTTCTTGCCTCAGACTGGTGAGGAATTCACAATTTTTCACAGTACAAGATTGGTAGTTCTGGCCAGAATAAATGATAAGAAAGTGAACTGTTTTCAGGCAGAACTGCCTTTTCCAAAACTTAAACGGAAAAAACCAACTTTATAAAGACAAAAAGAAGGCTGGACTTCCATTTCTGCCTAGATAGATGCTTCTGATCCGGGCTGGACTGGGTATGCCTGTGCTGGATTGGACTGTCAACAACTTCAACTGCTAAGCTTCAGCTGTAAATCGATACCAACGTTCAAGTTTGGCAGAGCTTTAATCTATTTCAAGCCCTGGAAGGCTTTTTGAAAGGGTAGAATTGCGGTCTCTTCAATCTGGAAGGGACAGAAGTGGCTGGACTTAAGGGTCACTGAGCTGGAACTGCACTGTGGTACCTGTTTTGCTTGATCAGGGCTCTCCATAAATTTGTTGAGGTTTTCATATTTGTAAAAACTCAAACTCTGCTTGATTTGGCTTTAGCTGAACCAAATTTGTAACGAGAGAAATCTCGTTTTGAATGACTGTTTTCTCTAAGTCTGAAACTGGAAGTTTTGATTTGTAGTTGGCTTCTTTCTTGTGGTTCAATGAGCTTTTTTGTTCAATGAGCTTTTGGTTGCTTCAGTTTGTTTGAAGGTTCTTTGAGATCAAGTGATCATTTTGAGTTTTTGTTTTTGATTGATTTTTTTGGCTGTCCTTTGATCTGTTCAACTCCTCTCGTATTTATAGAAAATACTAGAGTGGGGCTTCTAATCTTTTAATAATGGGCGGCGGATTTTCCAAAAACAAGATCTTTTATTTTAAAATGCAAAGAAAAAAGGAAGTTATCTATTCTGGCAGAGAAGAACCATCAGTAGTCAATTTTCATGGAGGTCTTTTCATTGCTTTTCTGAAAGAAAAACCATCTCTTCTTTATTCTCTGTTTGTTCTTAGTAAGGAGAAATAACACAATCTGACGTGATGGTCAGTTTGCTTTTCTTGTTTGAACAACTCCCTTGCTTCTCACTTATCCTTTGAGATTGTAGTTTGCTTATCTCTTGGAAAGATCACCTATTCTGATGCAGAATTATATATAAAAAAAAGGATTCTGATCTTTTAGCCTCAGAGTTTCAGAGAAATCTTTTTGCTAATGACATGCTTTCATTAATTCCCAATCAACTTTCTTGTGATAGTTGAAATTGTTGGCTTTTCAAAGTTGGGTAGTCACGTGGGTTCTGAGAATAGGCCTTCCAAAAAGATCTGCTGACTTGCACTATGGGTTTTTTGAGATAAATAGTGAGAATTTAGAAGCTGGGCCCAATCCAATTTTTCTTTAGAAATCTATCGATCTGCTTTGGTGATGAATTGCCATTAATTGGCAATTTTATTGACCTATTTTGTGTTTTTTTAGACCTCTGCCATTTTGTAGAAGACATGGGCCTCTTCTGTTTGGTTTGGGCTGCTTTTCTGGAATCAAGGCCCATTCTTTTTCTGTTTTGTGGGCTTTTTGATTTTGGACTGGGCGTGCCAAGTTAGGCCCAAACACTTGGAGGAACTTTGCAAAGGGGCCGGGATGCCTACCTGTTTGATCATATTTTCCATAGTACTCACCACCCCTATCAGACCTGATCACCTTTATCTTTGAGTCCAATTGGTTATCTACTTCTGTTTTAAAGACTTTAAACACTTCTAGAGCACTAGATTTTTCAGAGATCAAATAAAGATAAGAATACCTAGAGAAGCCATCTATGAAGGTTATAAAGTACCTTTGACCTTTAAGAGTTTGGATAGGAAAAGGACCAGAAATTTCTGTATGTATGATTTATAAGAGTTGAGAATTCTAGTTTATCCTTTCTTTCTAGATTTCATTAATTTCCCTTTGATGCAGTTTAAACAAACATCAAAATCCTTAAAGTCTAAGGTGGGAAGAATATGATCTTTAATGAGTCTTTGCATTCTCTCTTTTGAGATATGCCCTAATCTGCGGTGCCAAATTTTAGAGGAGTTGGTCTGTTTTGAGTCAGTTTCAACACTAAGAGCTTGATTTGAATTGGAAGAGATAGTATTTAAACTGAACAAGCCATGATCTAGAATGCCATTGCCAACAAGAACAAAGTTTTTGAACAAATTGAAGCCACTTTTATTGAATTAAAAAACATAACAAGACAAAACTAATTTGGAAACTGAAATTAAGTTCCTTCTCATGGAAGGTACATAGACGACATTAACTAATTCTAAGCAATGACTGTTTGTGCAAATAATCTCGCGAGAGAATATTCGCTTCTAGATCCTTCAACCTTCGATCTTCCTTCTCTCTTTTCCTCGTTTCCTATAAAAAAAAATTGGAGTAAATAGACCACACCCTGGGGGTGTTGGCCAAATCCCTCCGATGCCTAAGTTAGTTCGAGTATTTTTAGGAAAACAATAGCTAAGCAAAGGGTACGGAGTTGTATGTAGGGTGTGAACCGGGTGGCCGGAGCCGTGTGGAGAAAATATGGAGAGTGGAGAGGGAGAGAGAGCTTTGGATATTTTTCTCGGGTATTAGGACTAGGTTTAGATGTGGGTTTTTTTGAAGTACCTTGAATGATGAATGAAGTCGTCTATTTATAGGAGCCTCGGGGCTAGGGTTTCGTAGAGAATATGTTGAGTATTTCTCTACCCAAGTTCGTAGGGATCGAGTCGGACTTGATAATATCTGAATTAATGATATTATCTCTTTTTAAGAAGATAATATCTGAATTAAATGATATTATCTTCTCTTTATTTGGATAATATCTGAATTAATGATATTATCTCTTTAAATAAAGATAATATCATATTAATTAAGATATTTATCCAAATTAATTAATTAGCCAGATAAACTGGTTTAATTAATTAATTTAAGAGATAATCTTCTTTTCCACGTGGCGTGCTATGATTGGAGAAGATAATATTTGCTCCCACAAATGCCCCCAGCTTCTGCATGGCGCTTGTGTGGCATGTAGAAGATGAAATTATTTTTTTCGGGCTCTCCAACTATGTCTGGGCTTTATTATGTGAGTTGGACTCCTTCGTAAATCAGATTCTCAATTGGTGTAGGCTTCTGACTGTAATTGGAGTTGGATTCCCATTAGGAATGAGCTTGCGATCCCTTCTCGACCCGGGTTGTCCAACTTGTATATATACGGGGCTTCTCTTCACTGTTTCTCACATCACAAACTTAACTTCTCTACTTTCTAGCTTGAGAAAGATCTTGGAGAATTTGTACTACTTGTTGAAGAGAGGAGTTGCCATGCACCCAAAGTAAGTCGAGCTCGTAAAAATATATATGTACGTGTATATATATATATATATTGATTTTTGGCAGCAAGGAGGTGGTCCAGCATGAGTTGCAAGTCGTGAGCAATAGTTGACAAATAGCTGGGGAATTCGTGCTTGAATCAAATGGAGCATGAGGCGCATGCTGGTCTTGGAGCTACTTGGCCTGGGCTGGAGCAGACTTGAGGCAGGCCTGGTGCAAAAGCTGGGCTCGAAGAGAGTGCGTGGAGGAGCTGGGCTAGAAGCAGAGGCTAAGAGGTGCTGAGCCTTGCGCGTCGTGGGCTTGCGCTGGGCAAGCAAACCACGCTGCTAGAGTTTGGGCGAGAAGGCAAGCCTTGTGTGCAGAAGCTAGAGGACCGGGCCAGGCTGGAGTTGGGCCGCATGCGTGCTGGGCTGCGTGCGCTGGCAGGCTGCTTGTACTGGGCTGGAGGGACTGACGGGCTGCTCATGCTGGGCTGCTTTCCTTTTTTTTTTTTTTTTGGATTCTAACTTGTAGAATTTTTTTCTTTTTGCAGCTATCCGTTGACCAACCATGTCTTCCGGAGATGGTAGCAAGGCTCCAAGCTCTCAGGTGCCTTTGTATTTGTGGGGAGGCTCCATAGTGCCCAGCAAGAAGTTCGTGGCCAACTTGCACCGCGTCACGATCGATGCTCAGTTGCAGAAATGGCAGGCTGCTTTCACGTCTGCCATTCCAGATGACCTGCAGGTCAAGCTATTGAAGTCTTGGACTGATAACGATCCTTTGGAGGATGCGAATGATCCTGATGCTAGGATCATTACCTTCCGTCCTTTTTATTTCTCCTTGGGCTTCAAATTCCCACTGTCGAAGCTCTTCAAGGAGGTGTTCTGCGCCATGGGGTGTGCTCCGAGCCAGTGTACTTCCAACGTTTATCGAGCGATCATGTGCATCTAGAATCTGAGCCGTTTCTTCACGCTGGAGCTTACGGTGTAAGAGTTCTTTTATTTTTTCGAAGTGAGGCACTTCGAGCGGTATGCCCAAGTTCGCGTCTAGAAGTCCAGGCTGTTCGACGGTCTTAGTCAAGGAGATCACGCTTGACATGACGACGTGTTGGAAGTCAGCGGACGGTGGGAGGGCGATGTTGGCGACGGCCCACTTGTTCCTATCACCTATTGCTATGGTGTGTTTTTGTTCGATTTTTGATATGTTCCCTTTTTATTTGAGTTTCTTGAAGTGTGGCTGACTAACTTCTGTCTTCGGCTTGTAGTGAGCGACATCAGCAAGCAATTGGAGCTTGGGACTGACATGGCTAAGGTCCGCCGTGCTTTGAACATCCCCTGAAAGTTTCGTGAGTGGTGCTGGCTGTTGAGCGAGTATCGGGTGGAAGATGGTGGTCTGCCCCCTACCGAGGATGTCGAGAGATGGAAGCAATATAGTCCGGACCCTGATGATCTATCTGCTGAACAAGAGGAGTGCTCTGCTGAACCCCCACCAAAAAGGAAGGCTGATGTTAAGTCTTTGAGAACTTAAGCTACTTCTTTACGGGTGAGGAATGTGTCTCCATTGAGGAAGAAGCCAAGGCTCCCTTCTGCTAAGAAAACCCAAGTAGAAGCTATTCCCGCATCATCTGCCAGAGTCAAACATCTTGTTGGTACATATAGCAAGAAGATTAGTGGTATGCGCAACATTAGGGATGTTCCCCTTAAGCCTCTTGCTGACGAGTTTGGAGATTGTGATCTGCTCGGCGAAGCAGTTCGTGCACGGTCTAGCACACCTGTTGAAAAGCAAAGAGATGCTGATTTTCCTCTCCGAAGTTCAGGTCGTTTGCACCAATCGAAGAGTAGAGGTCGATGTGGGAGGTCTACTTATCTATTCAACCATCATGATCCAACTGTTTTGACAGGACCCGCCCCGGAATTTCCTGGAAACAGGAGCGAATCCGGTCTTTTTTCCGACATCTCCCCGATGCCGGGCCCACTTACTAAAGATCGAGACTTTCTACCAAAATTTTGGCAGAGTCTCCCCTATAAATTGAACATTTCCCAAAATTCAACTTGCTAAAAAATTCACAGTTTAAATACCCAACCGGCAGCATGCTTTCAAGCGAAAAAATAATAGTTTACAGCAAAGGCCTCTGGCCTCATAAATCAAACCCTAGCAAAGACGATAACAGAGCATATCTAAGGAATTCAATTACAACAAAGACAAGGTTCAAAGGAAAATAAATGAAGGAGTCCTACAAAGGCTCAAGGCTCATAAGCACAATATCCGGCTCGGCTGCGTAGCTCAGTCAACTACTGGCTGGGGGGAGCAAAACAGAAAAATGTGAGTGGATAAAGTTCAGTTCAGTGTAAACCAACATAATATAACCCCGCCGTTTAATAAACCATGCAAGAAATCCAAATGCATCCCAAAACCATCATAATCAAATAAATATTTATATATATGTCAAAACCAAACTAATACCGGATGCCAAGTCAGAAATCCATAAAGAACACTTTACAAACCCCCCAATCAAATATTATAAGTCCCAAACTAAACTCTCGAAAGCGTACCCATTGGCACGACCGGCAAGGAAGTATCCTCACTGAAAAACAAGAATGAATGAATAGTTATATATATGTAAATATATAATATAAGAGATATATATATAATATAAATATGACCATCACCGAGTTGTACCGGGGAAACAATCCAACCGGGGGATTGTTTGACTAGTCACCATGGCAGAGTCCTCATGAAGAGTACTCAATTCACCATGTGACTAGGGAACGAGCCGTCCAACTGGGGGACTAACTCTCAGCTAGCATGTACCGTCGATAGCCTCAAAACCCGTACGTCTGTGACCAGTCCTACGCGCGCAAACTACCCAATCAAGGGTCTACAGCAACTCCCGTCAAGGATGCCCCAGGTTCCGACAATTCCAAGTATCTCAAGTTTCCGTATCCAAGTTCCAAATCCGAGGAGGTACATATGGTAGTGCTTATAGCACTCCAAACTGACATTCTATACTCATCACTTTCCACAATCTCATCTCAACAACCCAAGTAACCCAGACATAGCTAAACATATAGAAATTCTCAAAATCCATATATACATACTCAAGATACTCAAATATGCCAAAACCCAAAATATATTACCAATACTTTATGAAAATAAAGAATTCAACTATTAAATATAACATGCGTTTCAATAAACTATTTAATTCATATGCATAAAATTTCCATTATAAAACCATGCTTATAAGTTGAAAACAAAGTCCACTCACAAGTAGTCCCACACTGCTTGATCCTGAGAGAGTCTCGCCTGCTGCGTACGCGTGGTTGGAGTACCTATTTCAGAATACGAATACGAGATTAATACAAAGCGTTTCGAACGAGAACTTGAATTAAATATCCTAATTTCCCGGGTTTCTAGCGAGTGTACAAGGAATGGAACAATCTGGAAGTTCCAAAGGGTTCCACAAGGTTTAAGACACATGTCCCGTAAGTTTTGTCCGAAATGGACGGTTAGATCGCTCACAATCGGACGGTTATCGTAAAATCTCAAACTTTAAATTATTGAATCGGAACATCCGGGGCTCTGATTCACGATCCGTGAAATCCTATACGATCCTAGGAAAGTCTAGAGTAACATATATTGGAAAGGAGTTGATCCAACGGTCCGAACATGTCGAACCCGGATAACTCCTAATATGTGAAATTCATTCGGGGTTCGAACGTCAACCAAATTGGAATCCGAAGGTACCTACAAGCTCGTGCGGACCAGGAGAACACATTGGGATAAAAATGCACCTGTGCTATAGTGCCCACGTGCCGCCACATGCGCCGGCAGAGCGTGGGTGTCCAAAGCGATAAAGCTTCACCGTAAAATCTCAACATCTCGGGCTAAGACTTCTACCCTAGGTATAACACCCTATTGGGAGTCACTTTTGTTCTTGGGCCTACCCCAAAAAGTGACCAGAAGTGGCTGGAATTGGAAATTCAAAACCGGCCAAACCCTAAATTGAAATTCAACTGATCTAGGCTCAAAATTAAGGAAATCCTACCCAACCATTAGCTAGAGCATGGAAAATAGGTAGAAATCCATACCTTACTCGTCAAATTTGGTGGAGAAATGAGAGAGACAAGAGGCCGAAAGTTTGTTGAAAAATTGTCAAAACAGCTTCGTTTCGTGGCTGTTTCCGGCGACGGCAGTGGTGGATCGAGGTGGCGGTGGGTTGGAATGGAAAGAAGGAAGTGTGGTGGTTCCAACGGAACCGGTGCCTCTCAGTTTGAGGTGTGTGGTGGTGATGGTGGAGGTGTGAAGTTGCTTGGGTGGAGAGAAGAAAATAAAATCGAAGGGGGCGGTTTCTGTGCAAGTGAGAGGAGAGAGAGAAGAAGTCAGATATTTTTAAAACCAACTTCGAAGAAATTACGATTATGTCACTAAGCTTGTTTTGCTCGTAACTTCTTTGTTACAACTATGAATCGAGCCCACTACGTGTCTACGGACTCATCTCGGTACGATCTACCCAAAAATACTGGTTATTGCTCCAAACTCTTTCCGGATAGAAAATTACCAAAATACCCTACCCCAAGGGTAAATTCAAAATTTCAAAATTAATTTAACTTAAGTAATTTAATTTAGGAATTTAATTTAGGGTCGGGGTGTTACAGTTTAGTCACAAGTAGTCAAGCGTGGAGTTGATTCATCGTCGTCAATTCCTTTGGAAGTAAGGTTGGCAGAGGCTAGGAAAGCAAGAGAGTCATCTGCCCGGGAAAAAGGTTCTTCTGCAACATCAGTGGCTGATCCAAAGGTGGACAAGCCTAGCCCTGCAGGGGGTGCGGGCGTGTTTGATCTGCTGAAGACGCACTTTCTATCAAGTCCATCTGCTTGCACTGAGCTGGTTGATCAAGTCCGTCAGGCTGGTGATCTTGGTACTTTTTCAAGTCTTTCCTTGGAAAAACAAAGGAAAGCAACATTTCATATGCTTAAAAAAAGAGTGGTTTTTGCTGCGGAGACCATTCAGAACTCGTCTGCTATTGCCCCATCTTCTGCTCAGCTCAGTGAGTTGGAGAAGAAGAATGCTGAGCTAGCTAGCAAGCTTTCTGCCGAGTAGACTCTTTACGAGAAGAAGACGTCTGATTTGCGGGCGATGATATCTGAGCTGAAGAGTTCCCTTGCTCAGCTCTTCTGCTGTTAACTTGGCAAGTAAAGATGCTTACTTCCGCCTTGAGCGCAAGAATACGAACATCTCTCATAGTTATGACAAGCTTTTGGCTAGATTTCACACCTATCATAAGTTTGCTGAAGAATCCAAGTCCAAAGCTACCATGGATGCGTACAAGTTGGGCTACTTGGACTGCACAAATGGATATGATCCCTTCTATGCCATTGGAGATGAAGGCATCGAGATGCTCTATCTTGACTTGCCCCCTGTGCAAAGTGAGGAGGCTAATGTTGTGAACACCGAAGGAGCTTAAGAGCAGGTGGCTGAAGAGGCAGTAGCTGAAGAGGATGATGCAGCTGATGAGGTCATGGCAGACGTTATAGATCAGGCATGTGGAGCTGCTGAGAGCGTGGCTGATCAGGTGGACGCTGAAGAGGCTGCAGATCAGGGATCTCCTGCTGGCGTTTCGGAGTAGACGAAGACTCCTTTATTTCTTTTCAGCTTTTGTAGTCTGCTCTTTGTTTAGAATAATTGGTCTTGTTTGACCATCTTCTTTTTGTTTGAACTTGGCCGGTTGGTCACTTTGTTATGGAAATTTCAGTCTTTATTTTTTCTACTTCAATTTGCATATTGTCTTGTGAACTGCTTGAGTAACTAGCTAGTGTCTTGGCTGTGTATTTCCCTTGGGAATTTGGCAAAAGCCAGGGTCCCCCTTGAGGGACTCCGGGCGTATTATGCATTTTTTTCAAAAAATGCTTAAGGAGCTTCTGGTCGTTGCCCTGCGTCTCCCTTAGGACGCTACTTATGGACAATTGTATGACTATTCTACCCCCTTAGGAAACGGATAGGAACCTAGATACCTTCCTTAGGAAATTCCTAGCGCACCTTGCGGCTCCCTTAGGATGCTGCTTTATGGGCTGCGTCTCCCGAAGGACGCTTCTGGTCGTCGCCCTATGTCTTCCTTAGGACGCTTTTTATGGGCAACTTATTTGACTATCCTGTCCTCCTTAGGAAACAGATAGGAACCTGGATATTTCCCGCAGAAAGTGTGGTGACCTCCTTTTAAGAAATTCCTGGCGCACCCTGCGTCTCCCTTAGGATGCTGCTTTGAGGGCTGCGTCTCCCGAAGGACGCTTCTGGTCGTTGTCCTGCTTCTCCCTTATGATGCTTTTTATGGGCAACTGTATGACTATACTGCCCCCCTTAGGAAACTAGATACCTCCCTTAGGAAATTCCTGGCGCACCCTGCGTCTCCCTTAGGACGCTTCTTTGTGGGGCTGCGTCTCCCGAAGGACGCTTTTAGTTGTCACCCTGCGTCTCCTAAAGGACGCTGCTTATGAGCAACTGTCTTTTGTGTGTGGGCATTCTGGAATGAAAAACTGAACTTTTATTGATGCTCATGAGATTACATCGCTTTATTCGAAAAGGAAATAACTGAATAATGAAATCGGAAACTCCAGCAGTTGCTTCTCTTCTTCATAAATGTGCAGTACTTAGTCATCTGTTGTGGACTGAGCAGGTAGGAGGAAGCGTCATGGATAGTATCTTTGAAGGTGGCAGGCATTCCATTGTCACGAAATCTCCTTTTTTTCCATGGTGTCAAGCTTATAGCTTCCTCTGCCCCCCAGACTGGCTGATTATGTAAGGGCCTTCCCAATTGGGTTTCATCTTTTTAGACCCTTGTCTTTGTGCAGTGATGAAGGCCTTTCTTAGCATAAGATGGCCTGGTCGAAACTGTCTGATTTTGGCTCTTTTGTGGTAGTAAGACTTCAAACGCTGTTAATAGAAGGCGACTCGGACAATGGCCTTCTCGCGCTCGCCTTCAAGTAAGTCAAGGTTGAGTCTCATCTACTTGGAGTTCTGCTCAATACTGCCCACTTCAATGCCTACAGAGGGGACAATGACGTGAGAAGGAATGATCGCTTCAGTTCCATAGGCGAGGGAAAACGGGGTTTCGCTAGTTGATCTTCGCTTAGTGGTACGATAAGCCCATAGTACTCCAGGGAGCTCATCTACCCATTTTCCTTCAGCACCTTCTAATCTCTTCTTTAGACAATCCAATATTATTTTATTGGATGCCTCGGCCTGGCCATTACCCTGAGGATACCTCGGGGTAGAGAGATGCTACTTGATGCCATACTTTTTGAAGAAAGTGGTGATTTGCTTGCCGATGAATTGTAAGCCATTGTCGGTAACTAGTGATTATGGGCAGCCAAACCGGAATATAATGTTTCTCCAAACAAATCGTTCCACATTGCCTTCTTTAGTAGATGATACAGCTTCGGCCTCAATCCATTTAGTAAAGTAATCAGTGGCGACGATCATCATTTCTTTCTTAGCATGTGCTGTTGGCATGGGGCCTACTAAGCCGATGGCCCATTGCATGAAAGGCTACAGACTGCTCTGCGGATGGTAGATTTTGGCAGGCAAATTAGGAACTGGTTTGTACCGTTGGCAGCGATCACATCTTTTGACATATTCACTGGAGTCATGGAGCATAGAAGGCCAGGAATAGCCTACGTTTAAAGCCTTATGGGCAAGTGACCTGTCCCCAGAATGGTTGCCACAATCTCCGTCATGAATTTTGCAATGGACCTCAAGTGTTTGAGGGTATTTTATGCAAGTGAGATGATGGCCGGAGTATGATCTGCGAATGAGCTTGTCGCCTTGCATGTAATATCTCGCGGCTTTCTGTTGGACCTTCCTAGCTTCAGACTTATTCGTTGGCAGATTTCCATTCACTAAGTAGTCGATGATGGGGTCTTGCCAGCTGGGGTCTTCATCGATCTGCATTGAGTCGATTGGCTTTATTCCTTCAATGCTTGGCCAGTCAAGGTGTTCGACTGGGATGGAGCGTCTGAACTAGGTGTCCAGTGCTGATTCTAGTCTCGCCAACGCATCTGCATGAGTGTTCTCTCCCCGTGGAACTTGTTGGATGGTGAAAGTAGGGAATTCTTTCAAAAGTCCTAGGACTTTGTCGAGGTATTGGACCATTCTTGGATGCTTAGCCATGCACTCGCTTGAGGCTTGATTCGTGATCAGCTGGGAGTCTGAGTATATGGCCAATCTCTTAATCGACAGTTCTTTGGCTAGGCGCAGTCCTGCAAGCAATGCCTCATATTCTGCCTCGTTGTTTGAAGTAGAAAAGCCTAGTATGATGGCTTGTTCCAACAAAGTTCCGTCTGGAGTGATTATGATGATGCCTGCCCCCGCTCCTTCATGATTTGATGCTCCGTCTACATGCAGCTGCCACATGTCGTTAGGTAGGTTCGAACCGGTATGGGAGGTGTCGCCTGCTTTTTCCTTGCTTTTCGTGACCATCTTCTCTTCTTCGGTTGTTGGAGTAAACTCTACAACAAAATCTGCTAAAGTTTGGGCTTTTATAGCAGTCTTCAGCCGGTAGAGGAGGTCGTATTGACTGAGTTCGATAGCCTATTTCATGAGTCGCTGAGAAGCGTCGGGGCTGTGGAGGATCGATATTAAAGGAAATTCTATCATGACAATTATCCGGTGTGCCTGGTAGTAGGGCCTTAGTTTTCTCGCGGAAACTACAAGCGAAAAAATGAGCTTCTCCATTTTTGGATAGCGAGTCTCTGCATCAAGGAGAGCTTTTGAAGTGTAGAATACCGGATGTTGTGCCCCTAGCTCTTCTCGGATGAGAGCTGAGCTGACAGCTGAGTCGGACACCGCCAGGTAGATGTACAAGTCTTCGCCTGGTATCGATTTTGAGAGTAAGGGAGGTGAAGTGAGGTAGGTTTTCAAGTTTTGAAAAGCTACTTCGCACTCGTCATCCCACTTGTCCCTGTGTCCTTTCTTCAAGGCTTTAAAAAATGGCCTGCACTTGTCGGTAGATCTTGAGAGGAATCGGTTGAGGGCTGCCGCCCTACCCGTTAGACTTTGTATCTCCTTTGTTGTGGCAGGTGACTTCATGTTGAGTATAGCCTTGATTTGATTTGGATGTGCCTCAATTCCTCTTTGGGTGACTAAGTATCCCAAGAATCGGCCGGACGAGACTCCAAACGTGCATTTGCTCGGGTTCAACTTCATATTGTATTTTCGGAGTAGGCTGAATGCCTCGGCAAGGTTCTTGATGTGGTCTGCTCGCTCGGGAGCTTTGACTAGCATGTCGTCTACGTAGACCTCCATAGTCTTGCCGATTTGCTCCTTGAAAATTTTGTTCACCAGCCTTTGGTAGGTTGCTCCGGCGTTCTTCAGCCCAAAGGGCATGACTTTGTAGCAGTATGTACCTCTTTCGATGATGAAAGAGGTTTTAGCTTTGTCATCTTCATGCATCATGATTTGGTTGTAGCCGGAGTAGGCATCCATGAAGCTTAGCAGTTGGTTGCCGGAAGTTGAATCGACAAACTGATCAATTCTAGGCAGTGGAAAGTTATCTTTAGGGCATGCCTTGTTGAGGTCGGTGTAGTCGACGCACACTCTCCACAGACCTTTATCTTTCTTTGCCACTAGAACAACGTTCGCCAGCCATTCTGCGTAGGAGACTTCTTCAATGAAACCAGCAGCTAGAAGCTTATCGATCTCAGTTTCAATGATGGCAACCCGCTTGGGGGCGAAGTTGTGTCTCTTCTGCGCTACAGGTTTGATAGCTGGGTTGACATGTAGGCGATGGCAGATGATCTGGGGATCGATGCCAGGCATGTCGGATGGCGACCATGCAAATACGTCTTTGTTGTTCCGGAGGAAGGCTGCAAGCTCTATCTTTTCCTCATGGCTTAGGCGCGAGCGATCCGCGCTTTTCTCTCTGGCTTGTCAGGATCAAAGGGTACTAGCTCGACGTCCTCTTCGGGCTTCCATCCTTCTTCAGGAGAGACCTCCGGACGAATTCCCTCGACTTGGTCATGATTCTTTGATTGCTATTGGGGAGTAGCTATTCCCTTTTCTTTCTGGTCTACTCGGCCGTAAGAAACGGGATATGCTTTCTCCTCTGCTTGTTCTACTCCCTTTAGATCTACCTGATTCACAGGGAGGAATTGTGTTTGCTTGCCTTTCTTCAGCCCTTGAGCTGAGCATTTCCTCGCCATTGTCTGATCGCTGTTGATCTGGCTGATACCGCCCCCAGGAACTGGGTAACGAATCTTCTGATATGTGGCGGAGGTGATGGCATTGATCTTGCCGATCCATGGTCGGCCTAGAATGCCATTGTAGGGTGATACTTCATTAATGACCATGAACGTTTGCGAGCTAATTACAGGTGGAGAGTAGACGTCCAGATCTATCGTGCCCACGGTAACTGCCGTTGCGCCATTGAAACCAGTCAGCGACTTGGCTGATTTATTGATTTTTGCCTCTAAGCCCATCTGTTGGATGACTGCCAATTGTAGGATGTTGGCTGCACTGCCCTCATCTGCATGGACTCGGTCGACCATGGCCTGAGCGATATGAATGCTGATGACAAGGGCGTCATTGTGTGGTAGATCAAGGCCGATTAAGTCTTTTTTTTGGAAGCCGATCACGGGATCGTCTTCTGCCAGTGAGAGGCTAGTTGAGACTTGGGAGATCATAGTAGCCTGTTTAATCTTCCTCTTCTTTTCTTTGTTGGTCAGTCCGGACTCCTCGGAGTCAGCTAGGATTGTGTTAATCCTTATGACCTTCTGGGGTGGCTCCTTGGCAGTATCGCGGTCTTCTATCTGCTGGATGGCCTGCCTCGCGATGAACTCCATGCAATGACCTTCTCTCACAAGTTCTTCGAGATGCGCTTTCCAAGCGAAGCAGTTATTCATATTGTGCCCATGTGTCGCATGGAAGGCACAATATTTTCTGGTATCCCTCTTGTCCGGATCTCCTTTCAAGGG
>NW_023010324.1:11642-22374 GCF_902201215.1 Prunus dulcis | reverse complement strand
ATATTAAAAATCTTGTATCTTTACAAGATTCAAGACTTCTTGGCCTTAAATCACATGATTGTCATACCTTAATGCAACAATTGCTCCTTCTGGCAATTCGTTCTGTTTTGGAGAAGCCTGCAAGGTATGCAATAACTCGTTTGTGCTTCTTCTTCAATGCTATATGTGCAAAGACTGTTGATGTTTCCAAGCTAGATAAGTTGGAAGAAGATGTAGTAGTTACTCTGTGTTTGCTTGAGAAGTACTTTCCCCTTCATTCTTTGATATCATGGTTCATCTAGTAGTACATCTTGTCAGAGAAGTTCGTCTATGTGGGCCAGTATATTTTAGGTGGATGTATCCGTTTGAAAGATATATGAAAGGGTTGAAGGGGTATGTTCAGAATCGTACTCGTCCCGAAGGTTGCATTGCTGAGCGGTATATAGCTGAAAAAGCGGTAGAGTTTTGTACTCAGCATTTATCTGATGTTAGTACAGTTGGAGTGCCTTCAAGCCAAAAGATGGGAGTTTCAAAGCCATTATCAGGTTGCTCAGTGAGCGTAGTTGATCAGGACCTGTTGAATCAAGCACATCTATATGTCTTGGAGAATACGGAGGAAGTCCTACCTTATATCGAGTACGTATGAGTTTTATTCTTCAAGTTTCCATTTTAAATTATTTCTTATGTTTATCTTATATATTTGGGACCGTAATGCTTGAATTTTTCGTGTCATGCAGGCAACATATGATCCACATCAAGACTGCTTATCCAAAATTTAGAAAGAGAACAAAGTGGCTGCAGGATAAGCACAATAGCACTTTCATTCAATGGCTACGCTTCAAGGTATATGTTGTTGAATAACATATTTCTCTTTTAATTTTCTTCTTATTTCTATGTTAGATTGAATTAAGATTTGATTAATTTGCAGGTTCAAAGTGAACTTGAGGAAGACAATAATGGCGTATCAGAAAATTTAAGGTGGCTAGCAGCTGGTCCAAACATGGCAGTGCCATTATATAGGAACTATCTTATTAAAGGTATTAAATTCAATATCAAGGCACAAGATGATGTGCGGACAACTCAAAATAGTGGAGTTTATTTACTTGCACAAACCATGCAAGTTGCTAGTGCCAAGGATAAAAACCCAATTCTCTCAAATATGGGTTTCTATGGTGTCATTCAAGAAATTTGGGACCTTGACTACCAAAGTTTACAATCCCAGTCTTTAGGTGTGATTGGATAGATAGTTCTGGTCTTGTAGTCGACGAACTTGGATTTACCCTTGTAGATTTGAGTAAAATTGGACATAGGAATGACCAATTTGTTTTGGCTTCTCAAGTCAAACAAATATTTTTTTTTGACGACCCGATGCATCGTGGTTGGTCGGTAGTTTTATCAATGCCTAATAGAGAATATAATGATGTTATTGGTGATGAAGTCTTAGGTGATGTGATAATTGAGTGTGAGCCATTTACTAGAGGGATGCCAAATGTTGACACATTTGATGAACTGGTGGGTGAGTTAGGTGGTCAAAATATTCGAGATGGGTGTGAAGATATATGGATTGAATGATGCTTATGTAATTGGCAGTGTATGACATTCATTTTATAATATATTGTAATGTGATTTCTTCACTTTCATTATATAGGTTTTGGCCACAAAACAATCAGTGCAAAAAATACTGGATCCAGATTACATCATTATATTCTGCATAAAAAACGTCTGTTCAAATAAAACACGACGTTATGGTTAACCATTTATTCAGCATATTTACCGACGTCTTAAAGCAACGTAACAATGAAGAACCACGACGCTATTGTGAAGCAATTATCCAGGATATCACGTCGGGGAAGGATTAAGAACCGCCATGTAATCCAAAATAACACGACTCCAATCCCATAATACCGACGTCTAAAAAATGAGATAAATTATCTGAACATTAATTTGGAACCGACGTGGTTTAATAACTGCGTCGTAAATAATGACGTTGTTTAGAAGTTCAACGTCGTCTACATTAATAAGTACGTCGTGAGTAATGAATACATATAAATACAACGTCGACTATATAAATTCCACCGACGTTGTTTCGCATTTCAACGTCAACTACATAAATACATACGTCGTAAATAATGACACTGACAACTATATCCACGTCATCTTTTTTAGAAAAATCGAAGTGGAAAACTTATTTCACGACGGTCTTTTGTAAATAAGAGACGTAGTATTTTTCATTAACGTCGTCTTCTCATGTATTTAAAGATGTCATATTTTTTCTTGTCGTGAAAATTATATTTAACGGCGTATTGTTTTAGTTATCGTCGTTGTATGTCTATATTGCGGCCTTGTTCTTCTAATATGTGTCATATTTTTCCTTTTTAACGACGGTGATTTGTTTTTGTTGGTCGCTATTCTCATCCTCGACTATTTTTTAAAACTTATGAAGACTAAACACGTCTGTTTTTATTTTTTTTCGACGTTGTTTTATTTAACAACGTCTAATATTTATCGTCGTTGTTTGTTTCTGAAAATAGGACGTAAAAATTTTGTAATACGACTCTCATATATTATTAACCGACGTTGTTTGTTATTTCAACGTCTAGTCTATAAATACATACGTCGTAAATAATGACACTGACAACTATTTCCACGTCATCTTTTATAGAAAAATCGAAGTGGAAAATGTATTATACGACGGCTGTTTTTATATAGTCGACGTAGTAGGAATCAATAACGTCGTCTTCTAATGTTCTTAAAGACGTCATTTTTTTGTTGTCGTGAAAATTATATTTAACGGCGTCTTCTTTTAAGTTTCGTCGTTGTATGTCTATCTTGCGGCCTTGTTCTGTTAATATGTGTCATATTTTTCCTTTTTAACGACGGTTTTTTTAGAGAGTTGGTCGTCTATTCTCATCCCCGACTTCTTTTTTCGTTCTTTTTGCAGTACAAAGACGTCGTTTTGTGTTTGTTGATGACGTTGTATATTTTAACAACGACGGTGATTTAGCGTCGTGGTTTATGAGGGAAAAGATGACGGTGGATTCCACGACCACTGAAAATCTTAATACACGACGGTGATTTACCGTCGTCTTTTTGCTTTTTTGTAGTAGTGAAATAAAATATATATTAAGTGGTTCTACTATTAATAGTACCGAGATCTTTTGTGATAAAACTCCATACATACAAAGTGTGGGCTGCTAGCCTGTCTCTCTAAAATCTTGACACCAAGTGATCAACCAAAGTTTTTTAATATGTTAATTTTGGTGACATTGAAAAATTATTAATCCCATTGATGGGAAATTGAAGAATGAAAAATTAAACCCATTGATGGGAAATTTGTCATCAATGCTTCTGAATGTGGTATTAGTTGAACCATCAGATCCGCTCAAACATTTGAATGATATACAAATGAAATCCAATACATGAATTATAATACACTTACACTTGGAATTGAAATGGGATTGTTTCTCAAGAATTGATGAGGTTAGAGATGTGAAATTGCAACTTGCTATCCCAAACTTCAAGAACTCACTTTGTAGAGTCTGTATGCACATCCTCATAAAATTCTTCAGAACAGAACTCAAACCTCCTCATCAATGTGCTGAAAAGAGGGAAACAATATTAAACTAGAAAAATAATACTCATCAGCTTATACTAAAATCGAATAAACGCAATAAATTACACCACATTGAAAGTGTTCATCCAATGCACTAAATGTGAGAATCGTCAACTTGGGACTTAAAAGGAGCCTCAGAGTGTTTTTGATAATGATGCAGAAAGCTACAACATTCATAAATCTCTAGACTAATCTACAAAAATCAAATTTCAGAAGGCTCTAAATACTCTGCCTAGGGTTTTTTTTAACTGAAGAAACTGTAGAACAACATATTTTGAGATACTTAGATCAGAAACTAGCTAGAGAAAATTGAATTATGCTATCATCACTTAGTCCCACAAATCCGTAAAGAATGTGACCATGCTGACCAATATTCCTATCAATATAATTTAACAAAACAACAGCATGATCATATCACTAAAAACAGAAAAGTTCCTTCAATTCCTATATATCATCACATGGAGATGCAAAATACATTAAAGAAATCTATCAAAAACCCAGTTAATGTAAATCCTAGCCGTCTATAAATCTCGTCTTAATGATTTCCTTTGTGCGATTTGGCTTGCAAGAAGGAGTATTTTGTTCAACAAGAGAGAGGGTGTGAAGAGAACGATGTACAGATATAAGTGTACATTTCTCTCTCATATTTTAGAGCACCCAGGGGTCTCCTTATTTTAAGATCAAGACAGGAGCATATTTGGAGTTGGGTTCTTGAAATTCACTCTAAATTTTAACTTAGAATCTCATCTAGGGAGGAGCCCATTGGAGATGTTCTAATGAGATACCAACCAAAATTAGGTTGTTTGTTTTGTTTACGTCTACTATATCGCAATGATAGAACACTTGAATTAAAAAAACCTCAAACAAACATGAAATACATTGTAATTTATTGTCAAATCGAAGCTTAAACATTCTCACACTTAATTTTTTTTTTTTTTTTTTGTTTATATCATTAAAATTGTAATTTGATCTTGCTAACTCAATTTAATTTTTTCGTTAATATGGCATATTTTTTTTATAGTAAGATATGCAAACCTCAG
The DNA here is from genome assembly GCF_902201215.1 of Prunus dulcis. Classification (NCBI taxonomy): domain Eukaryota; kingdom Viridiplantae; phylum Streptophyta; class Magnoliopsida; order Rosales; family Rosaceae; genus Prunus; species Prunus dulcis. The sequence goes on along the minus strand of NW_023010324.1, from coordinate 17,742 downwards.
TGTTCCCTTAATATAGAAGTTTACATATATATACTCACCTCTGCACTTCTCTGTGTTTCCCTGTATTCAAAAGAAAAGAATGTGTATTATTGAGATGCAATCAGGTTTGAAAAAGGAACACTTTTATTGTTATATTATTGATTAAACACCAGTAAACATTCAAGAGCATACCTTTTTTCATGAATGTTCCCTATAGTGCTATTGAGGTCCCCCATCCACTCAGACTTTCCGAACTCTGTCTGTACTTTGATTACAGAATGTGCGCTGACAACCTTAGAAGCAAATGTCCTTAAATCTGGACATCTTATAACCTTCAATTCCCTCAAACATGGAAACTTCAAAGTATAAGCTTCAATAGAGAAACAAATGAGGTTTGGTAGATCTTCAAGCGTTATGGAATTCAGTTGACGAAATGTAATTTCTTGGTCAACACATTCAGTATCTGCTTCTGCAATAACTTGTTCAATCTTCTCACAATTCCCAACTTTTAAGTCCTTTAAACTGATAAGGAGCTTGGCTACAGTTGACAAGAACAAATATCGCAAACTGCCACAGTGGGATACACTTAAGAATGTTAAGTTTCCAAAGCCTGTGATATGAGGTGAACCGCCCGTTTCCCATACGTGCATTAAACTTGGCAATTCGTCTAATAGCAAGTAACACAACTTATTGAATGCTTTAACATTGTGGCTTTCCACAGCCTTTGGTCCCTTGAGTTGGAAAACAACTTCCAATGACTCACAAGATTGTACAGAAAGACGTTCTAGATTATCGTAATTGTTTGAGTCTTGATCAAGATTTGTTGGTGCAACCTAGAAAATCAAACATCAATTGAGTAAACCGTATATAATTTATATAATTTCAATATGGCAATGTCAATTGTCATTCTCAATTGTAGCTCTAGGGTAGAGGTTCATAGAAATAAATTGAAATGCTTACCTCTTGATTGACTGGACGTGGCAATATTTGAACAATATTTCTTCTTGAAGTTGGTTTGGTCATTGGGCCACATGAATAAGGTGTACATCCACATGATCCTGATGAAATACCTTCGTCTTCATCTTCGTGATGAGCTGTTGAATCTTTCTCCAACTTTTTTATCTGTGGAATTACTGAAGCCAATGTCTTCAGTTTGTCGCAGCTTTTCACAGACATAACTTTGGCGGTTGAACATAAAGAAGTAGAAGCATCAGGACAAAGACTCTCAAGACTCGGAAGCGCGTCTAGATCAAAACTATTTAGTTTGGGAAACAAAGTCACGCTCGTCTGATCCTCTTTTTCATTTTCATCTGCAGATCTGACTATAGTTTCCATTTCCCAGCATTGCGCTATGTTGAGCTCTTCAAGATTCACAAGTAGCCTGGCAATTGAATGTGGGAACACATACTGGAGATCACGACCATCTTCTATTTTTAAATATCTTAAGTTTTGGAAGCCCTGGAATCCACGCGGAATGTTCTTCCAAAGGTGTTGACATCGAGAACCCCATATGAACAAATTTTGTAAATGAGAAAATGCTGGAACTGCCTGCCCATCCCTAACCATATGGCCTTTCAGATTAAAGAACACATCTACATTGGAATTTTCTAGTTTCACTTCTTCTAGATTTTGTAACCATAAAATGCACTAAAAACTATATATGATTTTAATTTTCCTTTTTGAGTCATGTTAGGAAGATCAATTTTAGATACCAACTTGTGTATCATCTCTTTAATAGAGGTGAAGCCGGCCAATATAATGGATCCTACGCTTTATTAGAAAGATAGTGCACAAGTTAGTATCTAAATTTGATCTCTCTAATATTTTCCTTTTTATATTCTTCAACACTTGGAACATTTATCTCAGATCTTACCAGTATAAATACAAGCAGTCCCTTATGGTTTCTATGAGAAACCCATTGCCTCTGTGGGCCTCATGCTCAATTGTCATGACAATGACTATTCGATGCTTATACAACATTAAGCTTCAATCAGCCCTAGGGAAGCCAAACTGGCATACCCATCCCCATTGTTCGATTCACTTGCCATCAATATAAAAAGGAAATTAATTAACTAGTGATTTTGGAGGATTTAACATTCCAAATCACACATCTTCCAAAACACTTTTATTTTGGAAGCCAAGTGAGAATAAAATAGCAAATACGGTGTGCAAGGCAACCTTATGATAATTGGATTTGGGACAATAAAAACAGTTACTTTATAATTAGAGAGATGGTACACAAGTTGACATTTAAAATTGGTCTTCCTAGCATGACCCATGTAAAAAATCCCACATTAGAATCTTGACAAAAATAAAATAAAATATATATTAAGTGGTTCTACTATTAATAGTACCGAGATCTTTTGTGATAAAACTCCATACATACTAAGTGTGGGCTGCTAGCCTGTCTCTCTGAAATCTTGACACCAAGTGATCAACCAAAGTTTTTTAATATGTTAATTTTGGTGACATTGAAAAATTATTAATCCCATTGATGGGAAATTGAAGAATGAAAAATTAACCCCATTGATGGGAAATTTGTCATCAGTGCTTCTGAATGTGGTATTAGTTGAACCATCAGATCCGCTCAAACATTTGAATGATATACAAATGAAATCCAATACATGAATTATAATACACTTCAACACTTGGAATTGAAATGGGATTGTTTCTCAAGAATTGATGAGGTTAGAGATGTGAAATTGCAACTTGCTATCCCAAACTTCAAGAACTCACTTTGTAGAGTCTGTATGCACATCCTCATAAAATTCTTCAGAGCAGAACTCAAACCTCCTCATCAATGTGCTGAAAAGAGGGAAACAATATTAAACTAGAAAAATAATAAAATGGAATAAACGCAATAAATTACACCACATTGAAAGTGTTCATCCAATGCACTAAATGTGAGAATCGTCAACTTGGGACTTAAAAGGAGCCTCAGAGTGTTTTTGATAATGATGCAGAAAGCTACAACATTCATAAATCTCTAGACTAATCTACAAAAATCAAATTTCAGAAGGCTCTAAATACTCTGCCTAGGGTTTTTTTTAACTGAAGAAACTGTAGAACAACATATTTTGAGATACTTAGATCAGAAACTAGCTAGAGAAAATTGAATTATGCTATCATCACTTAGTCCCACAAATCCGTAAAGAATGTGACCATGCTGACCAATATTCCTATCAATATAATTTAACAAAACAACAGCATGATCATATCACTAAAAACAGAAAAGTTCCTTCAATTCCTATATATCATCACATGGAGATGCAAAATACATTAAAGAAATCTATCAAAAACCCAGTTAACGTAAATCCTAGCCGTCTATAAATCTCGTCTTAATGATTTCCTTTGTGCGATTTGGCTTGCAAGGAGTATTTTGTTCAACAAGAGAAAGGGTGTGAAGAGAACGATGTACAGATATAAGTGTACATTTCTATCTCATATTTTAGAGCACCCAGGGGTCTCCTTATTTTAAGATCAAGACAGGAGCATATTTGGAGTTGGGTTCTTGAAATTCACTCTAAATTTTAACTTAGAATCTCATCTAGGGAGGAGCCCATTGGAGATGTTCTAATGAGATACCAACCAAAATTAGGTTGTTTGTTTTGTTTACGTCTACTATATCGCAATGATAGAACACTTGAATTAAAAAAACCTCAAACAAACATGAAATACATTGTAATTTATTGTCAAATCGAAGCTTAAACATTCTCACACTTAATTTTTTTTTTTTTTTGTTTATATCATTAAAATTGTAATTTGATCTTGCTAACTCAATTTAATTTTTTCGTTAATATGGCATATTTTTTTTATAGTAAGATATGCAAACCTCAGTGTTCCCTTAATATAGAAGTTTACATATATATACTCACCTCTGCACTTCTCTGTGTTTCCCTGTATTCAAAAGAAAAGAATGTGTATTATTGAGATGCAATCAGGTTTGAAAAAGGAACACTTTTATTGTTATATTATTGATTAAACACCAGTAAACATTCAAGAGCATACCTTTTTTCATGAATGTTCCCTATAGTGCTATTGAGGTCCCCCATCCACTCAGACTTTCCGAACTCTGTCTGTACTTTGATTACAGAATGTGCGCTGACAACCTTAGAAGCAAATGTCCTTAAATCTGGACATCTTATAACCTTCAATTCCCTCAAACATGGAAACTTCAAAGTATAAGCTTCAATAGAGAAACAAATGAGGTTTGGTAGATCTTCAAGCGTTATGGAATTCAGTTGACGAAATGTAATTTCTTGGTCAACACATTCAGTATCTGCTTCTGCAATAACTTGTTCAATCTTCTCACAATTCCCAACTTTTAAGTCCTTTAAACTGATAAGGAGCTTGGCTACAGTTGACAAGAACAAATATCGCAAACTGCCACAGTGGGATACACTTAAGAATGTTAAGTTTCCAAAGCCTGTGATATGAGGTGAACCGCCCGTTTCCCATACGTGCATTAAACTTGGCAATTCGTTTAACAACAAGTAACACAACTTATTGAATGCTTGAACATTGTGGCTTTCCACAGCCTTTGGTCCCTTGAGTTGGAAAACAACTTCCAATGACTCACAAGATTGTACAGAAAGACGTTCTAGATTATCGTAATCGTTTGAGTCTTGATCAAGATTTGTTGGTGCAACCTAGAAAATCAAACATCAATTGAGTAAACCGTATATAATTTATATAATTTCAATATGGCAATGTCAATTGTCATTCTCAATTGTAGCTCTAGGGTAGAGGTTCATAGAAATAAATTGAAATGCTTACCTCTTGATTGACTGGACGTGGCAATATTTGAACAATATTTCTTCTTGAAGTTGGTTTGGTCATTGGGCCACATGAATAAGGTGTACATCCACATGATCCTGATGAAATACCTTCGTCTTCGTCTTCGTGATGAGCTGTTGAATCTTTCTCCAACTTTTTTATCTGTGGAATTACTGAAGCCAATTTCTTCAGTTTGTAGCATCTTTTCACAGACATAACTTTGGCGGTTGAACATAAAGAAGTAGAAGGATCAGAACAAAGACTCTCAAGACTCGGAAGCTCGTCTAGATCAAAACTATTTAGTTTGGGAAACAAAGTCATGCTCGTCTGATCCTCTTTTTCATTTTCATCTGCAGATCTGACTATAGTTTCCATTTCCCAGCAGTCCGCTATGTTGAGCTCTTCAAGATTCACAAGTAGCCTGGCACACTACTACAAATAAGCAAAAAGACGACGGTAAATCACCGTCGTGTATTGAGTTTTTCAGTGGTCGTGGAATCCACCGTCATCTTTTCCCTCATAAACCACGACGCTAAATCACCGTCGTTGTTAAAATATAAAACGTCATCAACAAATAAAAAACGACGCCTTTATTCTACAAAAAGAACGAAAAAAGCAGTCGGGGATGAGAATAGACGACAAACTCTCGAAAAAAACCGTCGTTAGAAAGGAAAAATATGACACATATTAACAGAACAAGGCCGAAAAATAGACATACAACGACGAAAATTAAAATAATACGCCGTTAAATATAATTTTCACGACAACAAAAAATATGACGTCTTTAAGAAAATTAGAAGACGACGTTATTGATTCCTACTACGTCGCATATATAAAAAAAGCCGTCGTATAATACATTTTCCACTTCGATTTTTCTATAAAACATGACGTGGAAATAGTTGTCAGTGTCATTGTTTACGACGAATGTATTTATATATTAGACGTTGAAAAAAACAAACAACGTCGGTTACGAATATATGAGAGTCGTATTACAAAATTTATACGCCCTATTTTCAGAAACAACAACGACGATAAATTAGACGTTGTTAAATAAAACAACGTCGAAAACAAAAAAAAACAGACGTGTTTAGTCTGCATAAGTTTTAAAAAATAGTCGAGGATGAGAATAGACGACCAACACAAACAAATCACCGTCGTTAAAAAGGAAAAATATGACATATTAGAAGAAAAAGGCCGCAAGATAGGCATACAACGACGATATTTAAAACATTACGCCGTTAAATATAATTTTCACGACGTTATGGAAAACTACTCTGTCTCTTATTGAAAACTACTACGCCTTTAAATACATGAGAAGACGACGTTATTGAAAACTACTACGTCT
>NW_023010324.1:0-5892 GCF_902201215.1 Prunus dulcis | reverse complement strand
TAAAATGACGTCGTTTAAAGTAGAAACCATGTCGGATATTTTACTGCACGACGTAACATATGTATTCCACGACTCAACCACCGTCGTTAAAAATTAATACCCTAAACCCTTAAAACTAAATTATATAATTTAAAATTTTAAGTTTATAAAAGGGTTTATGGTTTTACAGCCTAATATATACCCTATACTACCCAAAAATTATACTTTAAAAATAAACCCCAATAAATAACAACCCTAATCTCTAAACCCTAGACTCTAAACCCTAAACCATAAAACTAGAAGTGATTTTATGACTCATCAAAACAATTTTGTTTTGGATGGTCATTTTAAATTTTTGTTATTCAAAATGAATTTTTTCAAGGTTTAGGGGGAAGAAAATATATCAATGACTTCATAGGAGTTGACTTTTCATTTTTCTGATTTATTTTAAATTTATTTTGAATATTTTGATATAAAAATAATAAAATATTCTTATCACAACAACAAACCACGTCGGTGTTAATAAATTGTAGGCGTTGTAAATTGTAATAGACGACTAAGTTGTTAAAATGACGTCGTTTAAATGAGAAACCATGGCGGCTATTTAACTATCCGACGTAAAATATATATTCCACGACTTAACCGCTGTCGTTACAAAGTACTACCCTGAACCCTTAAGAAATTGAAGATGTAATAAACCATAAACGACTCAATTGTTCAAAGAACGTCGTCTAAATATCCTTTTACGTCGGATTTGTTTAAAACGAAACAACAAAAAACGACGGTTTTTGACTTTATTAGGTCGTTGGAAAAGTATTACACGTCGGTTACGCAATTTGTATGTTTTTTTTTTAATTTAAGAAAACCTCAACAAATTTTTACATTATATATTATAGACAAAATTTGTACATTATACATAAATATCAAGTGTTCAATAATTCCCCTGTTCAATAATTTGGCAAACAAACTCTGCCCATTCATTCCGGACTTCATCAATTGCTTCTTGGGGGTATGGCGCTTCCTGGTTTCCCTTGGCATACTGCATAAACAATGACTATTAGGGTTTATAAATAAAAAGAAATTCAATCACAGACGACGATATTTTTCATAACCGGCGTAGTATATCTATTCAACGACGGTAATTTTACATGACCGTCGTTGATAATACAAAAAACGACGTGAAATGTATGAAGGTAATTTCTTCTTACCTTCTTCTCAAACGCCAAGGAAGGATCCATGATGATGTCCCTCATGAAGCGCATCACATAATACCCGCATTCGACACTGCTGGGTTGCTTTGGTGTGCCTGACAGAGTTTTCCAAATTACTGATTTACGGCCTGCTCTGGCTATGTGAGAATTATATATTTTTATAGCACTGTTCACGATGTTTTTTGGCCTCTTCATCGACCACACGATTTCCGGGCAGAGGATCCAGAAAATAGACGGTTTCCCTCTTTGCTCTCACAATCAGCAAGATCCAATGACGGCTGCACAAAATTAATATAAAAACGACGGTTATTTACAAAAACGACGTATTATAATATTTCACACGACGAAATAAAGTAGCAATCGACGACATTATATATTTATCACGACGATAAATAACTACCGACGTGGTTAGTAGTTTCAAACGACTCAATAAAATAAAACACCGACGTGGTTAGTTTATACGCTGTCATTTATTGAAAATCATAAAAACAAAATCCTGTTAAGGAGACTAACCCTGGATTGTAAGGCATCATGAAAATCTGTTCACCGTCCGTCTTCTGAAGTCGAGCTGCTACCAATCGTGATCTGTCAGCTATTGTCCCAGAGTTGGCACTAACTGTAGCAGGGTCGATAAAGCCAACCATGCTGCACATATTTGCTTGTTTCAAAACATCATGTAAGTACCTAAATACATAAAATAATATAAACAAGTCAGCACAAAAAACCACACGACGGTTATGTATAACAAAACGACGTATTATAAAATTTCACACGACGTACTGAAATAGAAAAGGGCGTTATAATATATTTATCACGACGGTACATACTAACGACGTGGTTAGTTAGTTAAGACGACGCAATAAATAAACCAACGACGTATTATTTTAGAATGACAAACCTCATATATACAGCAACCACAGTAGCTCCTATTTCTTCCATGCCTGCAAATTGTGTAATATCTTCAGGCAGGAGGAAGGTATCGCGTTCACGACCAAACACCTCCTTATCAATTGTAAATTGCGGGGTCTTATCCTCAGGCACGAGTGTCGTTTCCACATAACGACAAAGGGTTTTTAAAGAAGATGGCGCCTCCATATTTGAATAATCACCAACTTCAATAACCTGTTTAAAGAAATAAAAAAAATGACGTGGTAATTCAATAAAAGCGACGGTTTAAGGAATAAAACGTCGTCTGAAAAGAATTTAAACGACGGTGAAAAAACCGTCGTGGTGAATAATTTATTACGTCTTAGAAAAAAATTCCGCCGTCTAAGTTGTAAACAAACGACGGTTTAAAGAAAAATATCGGCGTCTGAAATTTTGAAAAACAAATAAAAAAGGCAAAGTTATGTGAACATACCTTGTCGTCATGCTTTTCTTCATCTTCTTTCTCCTTTTCTTCTTGTTTTTCTTCTTCCTTCTCTTCATCTTTTTTTTCTTCTTCCTTCTCTTCATCTTCCTGATGTTTCCCATTTTTGGCAGTATCATCCTCAAAATGTAGGGATCTCACATCACCTCCAGAGCAGCTTGCTTTGTCGGACATTGGATTTTTGGGACTTTGGCTAATTCTTGGTTTAAGCATGCTTGGATCAAAATTGGGAATTAATTGGGAAAGCTGACTAAGGAAATGCTCCCTCTCAGCCTCTACCAATTGTTTGGTTCTAGCCTCCATCCTCAAAGCCTCTTCCCTTGCCTTAGCCTCCATCTTTTTAGTCTCTTCTTGAAGGAGAACTCTTAAACTGTCCTTCAAACGGTCGTCAAAGCTCATCCTCTGTGGTTTGGGTAAATTGAAATACTGCCTTGGGGAAATCCCAGCACCTACTCCTCTCACTCTGCCTGGATGCTCGGGGCCCAAAGCCATGGTCAGCACATCATTGCTGCCATATACACTGACTTTGCCTTCCGAGACTTGTTTTTGCAATTCATCCTAAAACAAAGATATATAAAAAAGTAAGAACAAAAAAAACACGACGGTTATTTATATACAAACGACGTATTATATAATTTCACACGACGCAATAACATATAAACCGACGTTATTATAATTTATCACGACGGTAGTTATACCGACGTGGTTAGTTTTTTAAAACGACGAAATGAATAAACCACCGACGTCTTATGCTATAATTACAGAAAACAGAGTAGTGATTCCTATTTAGACCTTTAACGACGTTTTTTAAAAAGTTTCGACGTGGTAATATCATTCACACGACGCTAAAATGAACACCGACATCTTATGCTATAATTAAAGAAAACAGAGTAGTGATTCCTGATTTAGACCTTTAACGACGTTTTTTTAAAAAGTTTCGACGTGGTAATATCATTCACACGACGAAAAAATATAACATAAGACGTAATAAGAATTATTCACAGTTTAATAAAAATTTAAAACAGAGTGAGTAGGCTTACAATTAATTTTGCTTTCTCTGCCACCTTTGGATCGGGGATGTTACCATGTTTGTCCTGTCTAGCTCTCTTCCATAAGGTAGATCGATCAATTTCTACCCCAGGCATGGTTTCCTCCAATTGATCCTCCAATCCAGCATATCCTTTTTGAGACAATCGATGATTGTACTCGAGTTTCTCCCTAATCTGTGCATGTTGAGAATGCACAGACTCAAAATCTTTGGATAACCTTGAAGCTACAAAGGCATCCCATTGTGCTTTCTCTATGAATTTATATGTTTCAGGGGGTTGGCTTAATTTCTCCTTGTCATTGGTGTATGGAAGGATATAATGCCTCGTTAGTGTAGACTTGAAATCCTTCCATTTCTTGGCAGCAGAAGATAAAACAGAGTTCTTGCCCCCTTGACCTACCACAAAAGCCATGTCAACTGCTTCCCAAATCTGCTCCTTTATATCCTTGGGGATTTGAGACCATTTCATGTCCACAAGTGGAACTCTGGAGCGTGCCAACACACCAATGTAGGACTGCATCTCACTATGTGCTTGGCCAATTCCTTTCCCCCTTTTATTGTACTCAACAATTGGCCTCAGTTTCTGAAGTTTTCTCTTCACAACACGAGGCATTGTGCTCATACCTCGACCAGACTTTGAATCATCAGAGATTGTTGTCTGGTTGGTTGGTTCTGTCTCAGCAGATGATGAAGCAAACTTCATCTTCTTCGAAGACTTCATCTTCTTCGAAGACTTCTCTTGAGGAGCTACCATTCCAAGCTCCTTACCTCCATTTTTCTTGGAGCCAGAATCCTTACTTTGGTGTTGAGAAACCATTTTAACAGACAAAACTGCAAGTGAAAATATTTCAGGAAAAGATTAAGAACACAAACGACGGTTATTAATAAAATACGACGTATGATATGATTTTAAACGACGCAATGAAATAATCTCAGACGTAATAAATGTTTAAAACCATTATTTATATAACGTCGTGGTATTTATGTTCACACGACGTCAATAGTAATATACCGTCGTCTATATAAGGATCCAAAACCCTTCTTTCTTTCTCTGTGAATGTTTGATTGCAGATCCAAAACCCTAAAATACCACGTCGTGGTATTAACATTCACACGACGTAAAACAATAAGATATACTGTCGTCTATATTAGATACCAACCCTACTTTCTTTTTCTTTATATTTTATCAAATTAGGGAAAAACAAAAACCATTGTTCAGAGAAATCAAACCTGCAATTAAACAAGCAAATAAAAAAAAAGACTATAATTTTAAAAACAACTTTGTCAATTTTCAGACGACGCTAGAACGACTGACGAACCGTCGTGGTCTACATATTTAACCACGTAAATAAGAAGCTACCGTCGTCTTATTTAGTTGAGGTAGTTGTCTTCAAAGTTGGAAACTTTCCCTCTTTGTCTGTATATTTTATCAAACTTGGAAAGAAGTAAAATGATTTTGGCCAGAAAAAAGGTAAAAAGATTTTTCAAACAAAAAACGTATGAGCATGCAAAACAGTAACCAAAATAGTGAAAATGAAAGCTTACCTTTTGCGTGCAATGAAAGCAAGAGGAAGACGATCGATCTTTAAGTTCAGAGACGACGAAGAAGACGAGAGGAAGACGATGAGATACTCTGACAGTGCTCTGACAAGGAAAAAAGACGAAAAGTTTTCTCTGGGAGATTGAAATTTTTAATCGGTTTGGAAACAGTGCATGTGTAAGTCAGGTAGACGAAAAGTTGCTTACATATAAAACCATTTCAAAAAAATAATACGGCGGTTACATATAACTACGACGTATAAATTAAAAAATACGACGGTACATTTAACTTCGGACGTGGTAAATAAATACGACAGTAGTGTTGTAGGTACCGTCGTAGTAAACTCAAAAATTAAAGTACATAAGTAATAACTCGCGTCATGGTAGATTATTTAACACGTCGTTTTTTATTAATTTACCGACGTGGATTTATGTAATATACGTCAGTCATACCGACGTTGATTTTACAATTTAAACGGCGGTTTTTTTTGTAAGGACCGCCGTTGGTTTTAAAAATTTATTCTATAAATTTGTCGCTTTCATTCATTTTCGGTTTACATTTAGGGTTCCAAGTTCTTCCTCTCTCAGAGACACTGTCTCTCACATCTCAAAGACAATAATTTGGATGTCTTTCTCAAAGAGAAATTGAGCTTACTCGCATCAAATCTATGTCCACAAGAAGAAGCTTGTCAACTAGCCTTCTCACTTCCTTGATCAAGCTGATAGGACACTTAGTGCTTCTGAAT
>NW_023010323.1:0-22433 GCF_902201215.1 Prunus dulcis | reverse complement strand
ATTCATGATCTTAATGTCTTAAATACTTGCATGTGCCACAGAACTATCCATTATTCATCATACAGACCTGCATTTCCTTGACGAAGGAGTCATGCAGCTTATTCTGTGATTTCAGTAAAGATGCTTCTATGATTTCTATTTTTACTGGTAAGGCTGAAAGCACCAAGAACATCTCCTGTAATTTGTCTTGAGAGTTATTTTTGCTCAGTTGTTCAGACATAGACTTGATGCCCCCATCAAAACTAGCTTTGAAATCTTCTTGCCGCTTACTCTGCGTTACCATATACCAGTTAAGTTAGAAAGGCCAGAATCATGGACGCTTGAAACAAAAAAGTAGGGACTTTACGTGTTACTATTACCATTAACTGCAATGAGTTATCCTGAGCTGCCAACTTCTGCCGCATCGCTTCCACTGATTTAAAATTGAAAAGAGAACATAATGTTTGAGTTAATTATGATCTGAAACATTTGACATTGTGTGAAGTAAATTTGTACCATTTTACACTTCAAAAATGAGCCTTAGTTGTACTATGTTCGACCAAATCTCTTCGAATTATGAGAAAATGGAACATCCTACAGACTTTCTGTTTCAAAATGCCAGATTGGTAACTTAATCCGTCTTTTAGCTTTATATTTCTTGGTTCCTAGATCAGATACTCAGAATTATAAAAACATCTTATACTGATTAGCCTGTAGTACAACTTCGAAATATTAAATTTACATATTTTATCTTCATCTCCTATATCTCAATGTGTAGAAGAATAGATTACTCACTCTCCATAGATACTTCCTTCATTCCTTTGTTTCCTTGCATGACATCACTCTGGACTGAATCCAAGATCATTCCAAACTTATTCAATGAAGTTTCCATCATTCCAATCCGGTGTTCAAATTCCTCACTAGTCTGACCTGCTCAGGCAAATAAAGAATTCAGTTTCTCTTATTAGACATATTACTCATACAAGAACAAGACTTTAATTGACCTGCTATTCTTACCCATTACAAATTAAACTTAAGGACCTTCCCTAGCGCATTTTTTTCATTACTACCTATACTTAGAAGCCCTTCTGAATACTACTTATTCCTTTCAAACTTTGGAGGAAACTTACATCGATGATCTGAACCAGACGCAGAACTCCACTTGCGCATGAAGTTGGTGGAAGATCTTGAGATTTGCATTTGACTCTCTTCACGTGCATGACTAATTGGGGGTAAGCAGGCAATCTTCTTCACAGAATTCTCTCGTTCTTGAGAGCCAAACCTCTGCAGAGATAATATGAACAAAAAGTTAATGAACAAACCTTTGAATGAGAATCAATTTCACTCAGTTTGAGACAGAATATTTTTTTTAATAAATGCTTTTTCCAAAGGGATAACCTACTTATTTGAATTGTCTTGTCATAAAAATAAAAAGATGAAAACACAACTTAAGCTTTCTTTTCCTACACTAGGCTCAAACCTGAGACGAGATTTAACCTGATCATTGGTCAGAACGTCACTAAGAGAGTTCTGAGAGAGCTGAGAAAACATGCCATGCTGAGATGAGAATCCCTGAGAAAATGACTGCTCTGATGGTTGAGATCGAAGCTGCGATGCTTGTGGTCCATTTGGCACAGCATTTGGCCTCCTTCGCATGAATTTAAAAGGAAAAAAATATAAGAATATGAATAAGAGAATTCAGGAAAATCCACTGTATTAGCCTCATCACAGTTGACATATAAAATTAAGTTTTTCTTTTCACATATTTGCTAAAGCTTTCACATAGGGCAAAAACCTGCTCCCCCATAAACAGACTAAATTGGCAAGAGCAAGAAACATAGAAAGCAGAAGCAAATCTGAACAAACTCATTCACTTAGGTTAGTTTCTGTGAGTACTTTCGAAAGAAAATGAAATGCTATATTTCCTTTTCCTATCAGAAAGTGAAATCGACACCTACATCAAAAGTCTTAGTTCGAACAAAATCTTTGAATCCAATCATCTTAATCTCTTTCAGTTTTCTATAGTTTCTCAGCTATCAAACAAAGCCTTTTGAATTGGAACTGGAAGCGATTGAAATACATATGGTTCACAGGTCAAGACTTATTTTTCTAAGCATAGTCCCGCACACTTCGGAAATCAAACAAAACATATTCTGGAAGAGACACAGAACCTTGCATGCATGGGGAAGAAAAATTGAAATAGGCCTCTGAGTGACTCAAATAAGTGAGAAATCCTAGATGATACAAAGCTTAAGATTCAAAAGTTCATTTTTTCAACATTTTCCTTACATTTTCTCTTGAGCCAAACAGAAAGTTCGTGCATGATTGGAAGAATAACTGAGATCGATCCTATGTATATTATCAACTAAATACAAGAAGTAGAAGAAAAAAGCAGATTTAAGAAGCTAGATTAAGCTAAAACATTCTAAAACACTGAGAATTTAAAATTTCAAAAACTTCGATATTTTTGTGAAGCATTTTCCTGCGTTTTCTCATGAACCAAACGGAGCTGAGATCGCAGGCCTTGAACTTTTAGAAATAAAATAATCGAACCTTGTGTGTGGAGGAAGGACTGAGATGGAGCTGAGATCGCAGGCCTTGTTGATCTTTAACTTCATTCGTTCGAATCAGTGACTTCGAGGTCTTTTTCGATGTCTGGAGCAAATTGAAACAGACTTGAGACTCTACGAGATTAGAAGAGAGATTCGACCTTCGATTGAAGACGACGATCGATTTGACGGTTTGAATTTGAAGGGAGACTCAGAGCGGAAAAGGAAAGAAAGAGCGCGTTGCGAGACTCGTGGGGAATCTTACGGAGCCTGGCGGGAAAGGGATTTGAGAATTGCTTGATTGTTTAATGGGCCGAACTAACAATGAGGCCCATTTTTTTCCAACATTTTGAGCTTCCCACTTTGGAAGCCCATTATGCTGGCTTAGCTTAAACCTAGCTCGGAAATGTTAGCGAATATGGACGAGTTAAGGTAACAAAGTAGGGTTTAGGGCTTTATAGTTGTAAGAGCATTGGGGGATGAGGTGTGTGTTAAATATACATCCGTTGTGATCGAAATCACCTGTAATGGGAGGTGTAAATAAATGTATAATTACATCACCACCATGATATGAAAATTTAGATGCAATTGTACATCTTTTTTTACATCTCTTGCAGGTGGAACCCTGCTGAGAAAAGTAGAGGAAAAATGGAGAAAAGTATTTATATCTTTAGATTTACATCATTTCCCATTGGAGCAAAAAACTTATTTACACCCCCCGGAGGTGTAAAGATGATGTAAAAGTGGATTTACNCCGAAAATACACCCCCCACCTGTGGATGCTCTAAGTGGTTAAAAGAAAGTAGGGTTGCAAGGGCTTTATAGTTTAAGTGGTTAAAAGAAATTAGTCATACACATGTATTCATGTGGTGGGATCTCCACTCTCCAATATCGTTTGTACAAAAGGTAATAAATAAATAAATAATGTGTAGAATTTCGATAGAGAAAATGCCAATTGACATATTAAAATTGAGGTTAAGGTTGGGTCGATAGTTTCGAGCAAACCTATGCTCAACCCAAACATGCCCTCAAAATAATTTATTTGTTAAACCTACAGGTTTGCTCGCAAATTGAACTTGTGTGTTAAGCTAGTGTGTTGAACTTGATCCGAGTAACTTGGGAAACTCGAGTTTTCAAAATTACTAACGAGTTAAGATTGGTTGAGCTTATTCTAATATAACCGGCTTAGACACCCCCAAAGTTTTGTTGTCTTTGTGTACTTTCATTGAATAGTAGGCGAGCGCTATTTAATAGAGACCCAAAACCTAGCCAATTTAAGCCTTTGATTTTTTTATTATTTTATTTTAAAGAACTAATATCGATGAAAAGAATCAAATTTGAATCTTTCAACGTTAAAAAAATACCATTAGACATGCGCTAGTTCGTACTTAAGCCTCCGTTTTACACTCAAAGTCTCATGCTAAGTGAACTTCGCCCTCCACTTATGTGGAAGTCTTCATTTTCTTTGGACTTGAATTTGATTACTGCCCTTAATTGAATCATAAGCGTGCACAATATAAATTCCATAGTCCTACATTTCCCCACCCCGTTATAACCTTTCAGATTTTTTTCATTTGGATAATATCTGTCTTAATTCATTACCGTACGGCAAGCTAATTCGTGGTGCCCCTTTTTCAGAAAGAGGTCGGTGCAAAAAGGAACAAACATATCTCAAATTCTCAATGCACTGTGTCCACGTTTGCATTATTTGATTATCCTCAATTATTAATGATTTTTTGTAGTCATGTTCCAATATAATTCTTCAAGCTCTTTAGCTTAATTTACAATTACAAGTATATAAAAACTAAAAAGATGCGGTTGATTAGTCAAACCCTTTATGGTCAAAAGAAACTAAGACATGGAGAAATTTATTTTATTTTTTGAACACCGATAAATGAGTGATTAGCACTTGAAATATCTTCTAAGGATTCGTTTAGGAGTGATTCTGAATAGGCCAGAATCACTTATGAGAATAAGCACATCACATGAGCGTTTTTATCAAATTTAGAGATTAGAAGTGCGTTTTGTTTACTACATAAAATCTAAGTGGTGCAATCTTCAACTGGATTTAAGCAAATAACTTCCTATATTATATTGATATTTGACTTGTTGATTACAAAAAACACTTCATTAAGAAATCATATGAATGCTCAAACATCGGATACAAAAATCCAAAATTAATTGACTGAGGGGTTTACCTGATGATTTTCTGAATACTACACAACCTCGACGAACCTGTATTGCAAATGCCAATTGTGTTACTTATCCTGTGACAGGGGCTGACACTGTTGCACTCTCATCCTCTCTCACACTGTCTAATACTTTACTTGTTCCATCTTTATCCACTAAATTGTTGTCAGTTAGTCAGCTTACTGAACAATTGAATTGTTGTGTACTCATTTACCCGAGTTTTTTTTTTGCTTCAGGATATTCACACTAAGGAGATTCTTGGTCGTGGTACTAAGAGAGGGGGGCTATATTATGTCGATAACTTCAGTCCCGGCATGGCTAACAGCGTGACACATCCCTTTGATAGCAAACAAAAGCAAATCTGGTTGTGGCACCGTCGATTGGGACATCCGTCTTTTAGTTATATGAAGCATCTTATACCAGATTTATTCTCAGGTTTTAAGGACTCTGACTTCACATGTGATACTTGTATTTTGGCCAAGAGTCACCGTGTGCCCTACCCGTTGAGTACGAACAAGTGTACTACTCCATTTATGTTAATTCACTCTGATGTCTGGGGACCTTCTCCTATCACTGCTCCTTCTGGTGTTCGATGGTTTGTCACATTCATCGATGATTGTACACGGATGACATGGCTTTATTTGTTGAAGAATAAAAACGAAGTGTTTTCTTGTTTTCAGTCCTTCCACAAACAGATGAAAACTCAGTTTAATGCTCAAATCCAGATTCTTCGCTCAGACAATGGTGGAGAATTTGTCAATCATGACTTTCAGACTTACTTCCAACAACATGGAATTATCCATGAAACGACTTGTCCTCAGACACCACAACAAAATGGTGTTGCTGAACGAAAGAATCGACATCTTCTTGAAACTGCCCGAGCACTTCTGATTGGCGCTCATGTTCCTCGCCATCACTGGGATGATGCTATTGTCACCGCAGTTCATCTGATCAACCGCATGCCTTTTGGTGTACTGACCTTTAAAACTCCCTTACAGGTGCTTGCACAACACAGACATCTGCCTTCTGTTTTGGTACTCACACCCCGAATCTTTGGATGTGTGGCTTTTGTTCATCTCCACAAAAATCAACGTAGCAAACTTGATCCATGTGCGCTTCGTTGTGTTTTTGTGGGTTATGCCACTCATCAGAAAGGCTACCGTTGTTATCACCCTCCTACCCAACGAACCTATGTCACTTTGGATGTGACCTTTCTGGAATCTGAGCTGTTCTTCCATGACCCATCATCCAATTCTACACTTCGGGGGGAGATACGAAGTGAAGAGCAGAATTGGAACAACTTGGAAAATAAAGAAATTCTCCTTTGTACAGAAATGATTGATCATTCCGAGTCTAGAGCACGAGATTACTCTCTGTCGAAAAGCGACCAATCGCCCATTCATAGCGATCAATTGCCTGACCCACCTGATCCATGCGAAGATATTTCTGATCCGAGTCTCACACCTACAGACAATATAGAACAACAAGATGAAGACCCCCTCTAACTCAACAGTACCAACAGACCAATCTCCTGAGAATATCCTTGAGGTAACTACTCCTACTAGACTTGTGCATTTAGATGATAAAACTATTGGATATCAATTACCTTTCAGGAAAAATCGTGGGAAACCACCAAACCGTTATTCACCTGATATTGGCAAGACATCCAAGTATCAAATTGCAAATCATGTATCCACTGAGAAGCTGTCTGAACCACTCAAGGCTTTTGTGCATCAGTTGTCTGCTATCCATATTCCAACCAAGGTCTCTGAAGCATTTAAAGATCCTAAGTGGGTCCAAGCTATAAAAGAGGAGATGAAAGCCCTTGAGAAAAATCAGACTTGGACATTGGAGACTATACCCCGAGAAAAAAAGACTATCGGATGTAGATGGGTGTTTACTATAAAACACAATGCAGATGTATCTATCGAGCGATACAAGGCAAGACTTGTGGCAAAAGGATACACACAGACCTATGGTATAGACTATGAAGAAACCTTTGCTCCAGTTGCAAAGTTAAACACCGTCAGAGTCTTATTGTCCCTTGCAACTAATTTGGATTGGCCACTACACCAGTTTGATGTAAAGAATGCTTTTCTACATGGCGAACTCACGGAGGAGGTGTACATGGACATTCCTCTTGGATATAATACTACTCAGACTGGAACAGTTTGCAGGTTACGAAAAGCATTGTATGGATTGAAACAATCACCACGTGCATGGTTTGGACGGTTCACCATGGCAATGAAGAACAATGGTTTCAAACAGTGCAACTCAGATCATACTCTGTTCTTGAAACATCGAAAAGGGAAGGTAACAACATTAATAATCTATGTTGATGATATGATTATTACTGGGAATGATAAACAGGAAATATCACAGCTACAAGACTATCTGGCTACGGAGTTTGAGATGAAGGATCTAGGTGGACTCAAGTATTTTTTTGGGAATTGAGGTGGCTCGATCGCAGCAAGGCATATTTCTCTCTCAAAGGAAATATGTCTTAGACTTATTGACAGACACAGGAATGCTAGATTGTAAACCTGCGGACCCTCCTATTGTTCAGAATCATCATCTTGGAGAATATCCGGATCAAGTTCTAACTAACAAAGAAAGATACCAAAGGTTAGTGGGAAGATTGATCTATTTGTCACATACTCGACCAGACATTGCTTATGCGGTGAGCGTTCTCAGTCAATTTATGCACTCTCCAAGTGAAGACCATATGAATGCAGTTCTTTGGATACTTAGATATTTGAAGTCTGCACCTGGAAAAGGACTTATGTTCTCAAAGCATGGTCATCTAAATATTGATGGTTATTCAGATGCAGATTAGGCAGGTAATGTAACAGATAGAAAATCCACATCGGGTTACTTCACATTCGTGGGAGGTAATTTGGTGACATGGAGAAGCAAGAAACAGAATGTAGTAGCTTTATCCAGTTCAGAAGCCGAGTTCAGAGGCATGACTAAAGGGATTTGTGAACTTCTTTGGTTAAGAAAGTTGCTTATTGAACTTGGGTATAAACCTACATCCACAATGAATCTCTTTTGTGACAACAAGGCTGCTATAGCCATTGCACAGAATCCGGTTCAGCATGATCGTACTAAACATGTTGAGGTGGATCGACACTTCATCAAACAAAAGCTTGAGGCTAAAGTTTTTCAATTTCCTTTTGTGAAATCCGAGGATCAATTGGCGGATATGTTGACAAAGACGATTTCCAGTAAAGCATTCCACAATTCACTAGATCAGTTGGGCATTGGCGACATCTATGCACCAACGTTAGGGGGAGTGTTGGTGTGACTTGTGGATATTGACTTACTTTCCTTACACACCAAGAATTCCTATTATAATTGTAATTGATTTACTTTAATTCCTGATTTCCTACTGCAAAAAGATTTAGGAATTTATTATTTACTTGCCCATTCAGGTTTCGTTGTATTATAAATATGACTTCCTACAAGGAGAAGAATACACAGAAAATTCCCACAAACAAATATTCTCTCATAGTTTTCATATTTTAGCACGGATGTACCACGTCAGCGTATGATACTCCCATTCAAATTTTTCCATGTGTCCATTTTTGAAAAGAAATTAATTACTTTATTACAGCTAGACTTACCTAACATTTATCTTTTAAAATAAAAATTAGAAAAATAAAAAAGAAAGAAAGAAAGAATTTTCCAACAACCTTTCGTCCCCAACCCAAACACCCATAAACCCCAACCTGTGCCACCCCTCTCCTTGCTATTCCTCTTCAAAATTGGATGCTCATCAGACAATTCACCTTAGAATCCTATTTTGAACCCAAGTATTTTATTAGCCAAATCAAATTGAAGAAGATTGTCCTCCAATTGATGCGCTTTGATCACAATGGCAGCACCTTGGGTTACTTGGGCACAGCCCAACATCCACAAATCCCAAACACATCACATCTTTGTTCACTTGCACCATTGAATTTGCTACAAACACTCTCTAGTACACTCTCACTGTGCAACACAAAATCAATGGAAGGCACAGCCAATGTGGATTGAGTTGAAGCATACTTTGAAACGTGCTACAGACACCACCCTAGGAATTTGACAGGAAGAGCAAGAGAAAGGGGTGGCGCAGGTTTGAGTTGGAGACGGAGGGTTGGAAAATTCTTTAATTTTCTTTTTTAAGACTTTTTTAATTTTATTTTAAAAGATAAAAGCTAAATAAGTCCAGCTGTAATAAAATAATTAATTTCTTTTCAAAAATGGACACTTGTTAAAATTTGAATGGAAGTATCATACGCTGACGTGGTACATCCGTACTATTCTATAATTTCTCCTTGCTTGATCGTTAGTGGAGGAGACCTAGATTGTCTTAATTTTGATGTTAAATCCCTCCGTTATTGTAATAGCCCTTTGTGGCTTGTGGCATAAATGTAATCCCAGAATTTCTCAACAACAAAAAAAATTGTTTAAAATATTGTTTTTCTCTCATAATAATGTTATAATTAACCACGGTTATATCCATGGATATGTGCCAAGTCTTGAGAACACATTTTATTAAAATAGTGAATAAAAATGCTCACTGATTTTAAAACAACCATAATATCATCACAGTTTAAAACCCTAAAACCTAAACCTGGAATGAATTTTACTTGTCTTTGATTTTTTTTTTTTTTTTTTGAATGAACACTATGATGACGTTGTCCAATCATCATCACTTACGTTGTAAGGTACTGAAACTTCGAAAGAGGCCAGGACCAAGTTTTGAATTCATATTATCTGCAGATACATACAAATGCATGGAAGATTCCATCAACCATGGAACAAAGGGGTAGCTGTTGTGCCTGCGTAGCTTAGCTATTGTATCAACACACTTTAATTCAATCCACTTGGCTATTTGTTTCATCTATGGAACATTCTTAATACCAAACTCTAGCGCTCTTTCTCAGAAAAAATTCTCCTAAAAAAATTCTCCAACCATCACACGTTAACAATACATATTGGGTGACATGGGCACGTGTGGATGTTGGACTTTCACATGTGGGCTAACCTGACTCTGATACCATGAAGGAAGTTGACGTTCAACATATAAACAATTGGCAATGGGGGGAGTAGCTCAACTCCTTATAAGCCTTTACTAGGTTTCTCAACTTTTCAATGTGGAACTCTTTACCTTCACATTTTCATAGAGGCGCACCAGATTCCACTTCGTTATTGTATTGGCACTTGACTAGTGGATTTTTCAACTGAATTATGAGTACAATCATATAATTTCTTTATAAAAAATGACGTATCAATTTGGAGGATTTTTTTAATAAAAAAACTTCAATCTTCTTACGTGCATAAAGGTTCTAAACGAAAGAAACTCTAGCCACTGTCTCCCTCTGTGAATCCTAAAGGAAAACTTCATAGAGGGGGAGGAGGAAGAAGTGTCACTATCCCTCCTTCTCCTCCTCCTCCTCTCTTCTCCTATTTTCCTTTTAGGTTAGTGAATAAGTCTACTGGGGCGTTTTGAAAAAAACCCATTGTGGTGGTTTCTTTTGAGCCATGGTTGGATTGAAGTTCCCCATCACCCTTTTTAGTCTATGTTCTCAATCAAATCTTGCTCCCAAAACCCGCTCCCTGACGTCCCTCATGTTCTATAAATTTGATTCTACATCGTCTTTGACGGAAATTGCTGTAAATTACCCAATTGTTCTTTGGAAAGTTGTTGTTTTCGTTTATTTTTTTGCTCTTATGCACAGGTAGATTGTTGAAAATTGTATTTTTCCCAGATCTGTTACGGATGCGGTGGTGGATGTGGTCGCGACGGCGCTTCATCAGGTAGTAGTAGGGTTCATCTAGGCTCATGAGTTGTTTTAAGGTTTTTATTATGTTGAGTTTGTGAGTTTTGTTTGAGCTCATGATCAATTGTGATGGTGTGGGCTTTGTTTGGGCTTCATCAAGTGGTGGTAGGGTTTATCTAGGCCCTTCTTTTGTATTTCTAATCCTTTTTCGAACTGTTTCCGTGTAACCTGGTCAGTCCCATGTGGTGTTCTATCATTATTGTACCTCTTTAGCTTCTGCTTACTTCCATTAACCAAAAAAATATCCAGAGTTTTTGAATGAGCTTTTTCTTTTCTTCTATGCGATTTCAGTGGTCTGCTTTGTATTGAATTCTTATATCTAATCGCTTGTACGGTTCACCGACAAAATCAAATTTGCAAAGATATTTTATTTGTTTCCATTTTATGAAAGTGGTGGGTGTGAGTTGTGTCAATAACATTTTTGTCCTAAAGCATTTGACTGACTGAAACCGCGTACAAATAATCAAATAATGACAAATAAAATGCGCATACGATACTGATGGTGTAGTATTAATATTTCGTGAACGCATCTACGGTTACATAAATAATCACCCACAAAGTTAGAAATTATAAAATGATTCAAACTTAAGAATTCTTATCAAAGAAATCTAGTATAGTAGAAAATGATTTTGATTTATAGATCAATGATCTCAGATTCAATATTTGTAACGTGTGTGTGAAAAACCCCTTTTATATTATAATTTAAAATTTTTGTTTAAAGTATTATTTTTCTCTCATAATAATGTCATTATTAACCACGGTTATATCTATGGATATGTATCAAGTCTTGAGAACATATTTTATTAGAATAGTGAATAAAAATGCTCACTGATTTTAAAACAACCATAATATCATCACAGTTTAAAACCCTAAACTCTAAACCTGGATTGAATTTTACTTGTCCGTGATTTTTTTATTTTTATTTTTTGAATGAACACTATGATGACGTTGTCCAATCATCATCACTTACGTTGTAAGGTACTGAAACTTCAAAAGAGCTGGAACATTCTTATAAAAAATGACGTATCAATTTGGAGGATTTTTTTAATAAAAAAACTTCAATCTTCTTACGTGCATAAAGGTCCTAAACGAAAGAAACTCTAGCCACTGTCTTCTTCTGTGAATTCTAAAGGAAAACTCCATAGAGGAGAGAAGAAGAAGAAGTGTCACTATCACTTCACCTCCTCCTCCTCATCTCTTCTTGTCTTTTTCTTTTAAGTTAGTGAATAAGTCCACTGAGGCGTTTTGAAAAAAAGCCCATTGTGGTGGTTTCTTTTGAACCATGGTTAGATTGAAGTTCCCCATCACCCATTTTAGTCTATATTCTCAATCAAATTCTGCTCCCAAAACTCGCTCCCTGACGTCCCTCATGTTCTATAAATTTGATTGTACATCGTCTTTGACGAAAATTGCTGCAAATCACCCAATTATTCTTTGGCAAAGTTGTTGTTTTCGTTTATTTGGTCGCTCTTATGCGTAGATAGATTGTTGAAAATCGTATTTTTTCCATATCTGTTACAGATGCGGTGGTGGGTGTGGTCGCGACAGCGCTTCATCATGTGGTGGTAGGGTTCATCTAGGCTCACGGGTTGTTTTAGGGTTTTGGTTATGTTGGGTTTGTGAGCTTTGTTTGGGCTTATGATTAATTGTGATAATGTGGGTTAGTAATTTTAGTGCGGCTTTTGTCCGCGTTAGTTGTGTTTTTAACATGTTAATTTATTGCCCTTTTGGGATTTGTATTTTAGATGTCTTGTTAACGTCTTTGATTGTACCGTTGAAATTTATCTAATGAAGTTTCTATTTGATATATAAATTTTTTTTTTTTAAAAAAAGGTTCTAAACGAAATTTTATCATTGTTGTTAGATTTCTTTTGTATTTCTAATCCTTTTTCGAACTGTGTCTGTGGAACCTGGTCAATGCCATGTGGTGTTCTATCATTATTGTGCCTCTTTAGCTTCTGCTTACTTCCATTAACCAAAAAAATATCCAGAGTTTTTGAATGAGCTTTTTCTTTTCTTCTATGCGATTTCAGTGGTCTGCTTTGTATTGAATTCTTATATCTAATCGCTT
Source organism: Prunus dulcis (assembly GCF_902201215.1). Classification (NCBI taxonomy): domain Eukaryota; kingdom Viridiplantae; phylum Streptophyta; class Magnoliopsida; order Rosales; family Rosaceae; genus Prunus; species Prunus dulcis. The sequence continues at coordinate 9,816 of NW_023010323.1, read as the reverse complement.
GTACGGTTCACCGACAAAATCAAATTTGCAAGATATTTTATTTGTTTCCATTTTATGAAAGTGGTGGGTGTGAGTTGTGTCAATAACATTTTTGTCCTAAAGCATTTGACTGACTGAAACCGCGTACAAATAATCAAATAATGACAAAGAAAATGCGCATACGATACTGATGGTGTAGTATTAATATTTCGTGAACGCATCTACGGTTACATAAATAATCACCCACAAAGTTAGAAATTATAAAATGATTCAAACTTAAGAATTCTTATCAACGAAGTCTAGTATAGTGGAAAATGATCTTGATTTATAGTACAAACATTAGTTTACTTAACGTATCGAGAGTGCATGAAATTCAAACTCATTAATTGGAATGAAACAAAATGACAAGAAAAGTATCCGCCAAATTATCATTTGGTGTCTTAATTTTCCTTGTTATTCGCCAAATTATCAACTAATTTGACTTCGCCAAATGGATTTTGACATTTGAATTCCAAACTGATTATATATATCCTGTTGTAATAGTAATTTTTTACACGTCTATTGTTTGGAGTACAATATAAATTCAATATTTAATAAAGATGACACTCTCATTAGTTTATAAATAACTAGTTAAGCATATATTAAGGGAGCTATTATTGGTACTTTTAAAAAGTCGCCGTGCACTCTTTTCTAATGAAAGAAGAAATAAGTGAATGATGACCACACTGTTTTAGAATGCTAATAACAATTTTCTACATTAATACGTAATATGACGCGTTCTGTGTAGTTATGTAAGCTCGTTTTTTAGAATTTGAGTACTGTGATATGTTGGATTTAGCAAACATTCTTATTTTTATAATCAAGTAACCATCAAACTAGTTAAATATATGTATTTTTTTTTTTCGTTTGTTATGAGTTCATTGTACTTGTTTTGGGAATCAAATAAGCACAAACCAGCTAAACATGTACTTTCTTATTTTGAGTTTTTGACGAAGGATGGATTGTCTTTTTGTTCATGAACTGATCTTTTCATTAGAACAAACCCAAAAAAAAAAAAAAAAAAAAAAACACACAAAATTGAAGATGAAGATGAACAAGGTAAGAAACAACTGCATAAGGACAATTCATGATATATATTTAAATTTTAAATCTTTTAATATGGTGCATGACGTAGGTCCTAAGAATGAGTGAGAATAATTATATTTTTATGACAAGAATAAAAAACAGAGGAGCTGGAAGACAGTTAAAATGGCGGTGAAATCGAAGGCAGGTGAGGGAGATCCTGGGCTGCTCCAAGTGGCGTGGCGTGGACAAAGGAAGTCATACGACGACGTTTCCAAGGGGAGGAGGATCAAAAGATCCGCAACAGGATATTCCATTGTTATTCCTCTGCAGCTTGACCTGCTGTTACTCCGTACGTGTTGACTTTGGTATTTTTAATGTGTGAAATTCCAAACTGGGCACCTCTACAAAAGCTTCCCATGAGGTCTCTCGGTTTAATCAATGGATTTTTCTTCCTTCTTTTTATTTCATTTTTAAAATCAAAATCATCCATGTACATCTTGATGACCATGCCAACAAATTATGAGATGTCTTAATAAAATTAAAATAAAAACAAATTGTAAGATGTTACATGTAAAAAATAATTATAAGATACTTATTAAAGAAGCCCAAATTATAAGGTATGATATAGTAATATTATATATGAAGAAACTTTTAGAATATTGCATTGTAAAAAATATATATACATGAAGAAGCGCTGTTATTTTGTCTATAATGCTAAAAGGATCATAAAAATAGAATAAATTGTTTGATTGGCGAATGTCACTCGCTAACAGGACACCTGCCAGTTGCCAGCCCTTGGTCCAAACGCTTATTGACCACCCCTTTTTGATTGCTCGACAACTTAGTACTTATCCAATTTTTAACGTATCGTCCTATTTTGTCTTATTTCTTCCTATATTTATCAATCTTTGTCAAACTCTCAAATGAATTATATTAATTTTGTAGTAAATAAATCAAATTAAATTTTGTTAAAATTTAGGCTTATTATCACAAAACGTTTCTAAAGTTTACGAAACTATCAGATTGCATCTTTAATGTTTTTTTGTGTCACTTATGGTTCTCAAGGTTAGTATGTGCAATCACAAATGGTCCATGTCGTTAGGTTCTATCAAAAACTCTGTTAGTTTGCTGACGTGATATACATATATATCACAAAACATCCCTGAAGTTTACACACTTATTACAAATGGTCCCTATGCATTTTTTTATTTTTTAATTTAAAATTCATAAAATTTTGGTTTTCTTTTTAAATTATTTATAAATGAAAAAATCATTTACAGAAGGATTTTAATCTTGAGGACCATTTATGAACCATAAACCTTTAGTTTTTTTTCATTTTTAAATTAAACTTCATTAGTTTGTTGATGTGGCATATAAATGGAGCCAACATCTACAATAATATAGTGTCACATGTATTTAAAATTTAATATATATTTTAAAATAATTATAATTCATAAAATTTTAAAAAGAAAACACAATTTTTTATGAATTTTAAATTTAAAAAATTAAAAAATTTCATAAAGACCATTTGTGATAGGTTTGTGAACCTCAAGGATGTTTTGTGATATACATATATGTCACGTCAGCAAACTAACAGAGTTTTTGACGAAACCTAATGGCAGGGATCATTTGTGATCATGCATACTAACCTTGAGGACCACGAATGACCAAAAAAAAAAAAATTTAAGGATGCAATCTGATAGTTTCGTAAATCTTAGGGACGTTTTGTGATAATAAGCCTAAAATTTAATGACTCGAACTTACAAAGTTAGACAAAAACAAGGGAAGAAGAATATGCCTTGATGTCATATTTATGTTTTGTAAGGAGAGGCGATTAGAAGTCTCAAGTCATATATGTTGTCTAGTTTATAGGAAGAAAACCTGAGATTAAGGTGATTATTTTTTACATATTAATGGCATGTTTACGTATCAGTAATGGGTATGTGAGGAAAGGAAATGTTTCCATTCCTGACTTCCCTTTCATTTACAATCAGGAATGAAAAAAATAAGTAGGCCTTACCTCAAAATCTGTAATCACATCCCCTCAAAACTTGGTATCAGATCAATTAGAGGGGTAGTCGATACGATTCCCATTCATGTTTTCCTTTATTAACTTCCAAAAATACCCTTACCACTTTACCATACTTCCAAAACAACCCAAACCTCAAAAAAAAATAAAAACTCACGCCAAGAAGAAGTTCAAAGACGCTCAAACTTCTTTTTCATGCTAACGTTGCATACACAACCTCCCTGAAGCAGCTGCAACGCCTTATGCTATGTAAGTCATTCTATCTATCTATCTGCTACCTTCTTCTTCTTCTTCTTCTATCTTTTGTCTTCACATTCATCGCAAAACAAAGTATGGTCACGGATAAAGAAATTGATGATATTGTCATAGTTAACCATGTTGGTAGTATATGAATGAAGTTTGATAGTAGAATATCACGATGGTCTGAATTTTAGAATTTATTTCCATTGGGTTTGAAAAATCTTGTAGCTAGTGCAAAATGTATTTTGTCAAATTGGAATGTCATTATATTCTGTTTATGAATTTCTTACAGTGTTACTATTCTAAGAATGTATTTTGTTTAGATAATTACTACAAAGTGATTGATGTCGTTTGGCCCTGTAGATTTAAATAAGGGAGTTTCACTAATATACCCAAAATAGGGGTTGAAATTATAAAAAAAAAAACTCTATATGAAATGCACTTTAGAAATACACCCAAAATCCATTTACTACATAAGAAATGGGTGTTGAAGTTCCTATAAATTACATGACTGCCATTGATTAACTTAAAATAAGCTCAACACAAAAAACTCAAAAAAAAGCACAAAACAAGCCCAGCAAACCTGAAGTATATTGTTAATACCATATCATAGAAGTACATTGATAATACATGTTATAGAAGTACATTGTTAATACCATGTCATAGAAGTGCATTGTTAATATCATTTCATACAAAAAAACTCAAAAAACCCAAAAAAGAGCCCAGTAAGACATCCGATATTTTTTGCAGAAACCACCTCCAATTGTTCACAGTTTCACCAGAAACAATCGCAAAGGCAAAACGAAATACCTCTACAAGAAAAAGAAAAAAGAAAATACACTGTTAATACTATGTCATAACACTATCTTCCTAGTAAAAATTACATTATGCATATCATAAACTTCAAGTGCATAGCTATATATAGAGCAAATATAGAACATGCTTTGTTACTAAAAATCTGTTAATACTATGTCATAGAAGTACATTGTTAATATTATGTCATAGAAGTGCACTGTTAATACTATGTTATAGAAATCATCTCAGTTACAGGGTATGAACAGTATAACAACTGTTCATACCACTTATTGGAAGTTAACAACTACGTCATTTCATTTGCATAATAGGTACGATAAAGAATCCAAACAGTACCAAACATCAAAACCAAGTTAACACTAAATAGTGTTTTACACATTAAAATCACTAAGAACCTAGATCACTGAGAATCGAAATCCAAGAACAATAATTATCAATTTTCTCAGTAACCAAACATGAGATAGCATACACAGATAGAGCCAAACAAGTCAACAACAATGAGAAAAACAAGCATAATGAATTCTAAATCACTAATTCCAAATATTATATCATTCTAAAATAGAAAAAGCAATACATCAATGACTCATATTGACTAATTAACTATTTTATGCCAAGAACTCATCCCAAAATTTTGACTACCACCAACTCTAGCATCGTCGGTGCTCCAAAGAATGAAGAATCAAATTGAATCACCATATCACCATTGCCAAAACCTCAATTCAATCATATGCTAAGCAAACACATAAATTGAACCCCTTTTTAAGGCTTTTGCATAATCTCTGAGAAATTGCCCTTTAAATATATCATCAAGCAACCTGAGCCCATAACCCTTCTTCCCACATCAAAACTTCTCCAGTTTGGCATATCGGCGTTTTTGGAACTGTGCAAACAAATCTATTAACTAAAACAATTCTCTTTGCACAGTAAAACAAAAATTGCTATAAGGAAAAGCTAAAATACCTGTTGATTTGAACAAAGGTCTCTACTCCGTATGCGTTGAGGTTGTTGTGGTTGACGTAGCTTAGATTCGACGACACTGGAGAAGAAACTGGAGGTGTGTGGTCGGCCGACGGAGATTGAGACGAAGATGATTGCGGTAGCGTCGGAGATGAAGAAGGATGGTGCATTCATTGGAGCGTCCGACGGAGATGGAGGAAGGGAAATCGGAGATAGAGTTTTGGGCGAAAGTGAATCGACGACGGGTTATGGTGATGGAGTCGGCGAAGACTATGGTGGAGACGATGAAGATTAAATGGGAATTGGACTAGGAGAAAAGCCAGAAGCAGAGCTTGATTGTTGAAGAAGAAGAAGAAAGTTCGAGATGTGTATTGATGAAGATTGAGTTGATTAATAGACAAAGCAAAAGGGCAAAACAGTAATCCAACATAGCTGTTGAGTTTAAGAAATCGATAGCTGTCAATTTTTGGGTTTATTTTGGGTGTGTTTATGTGTATTGAATGATATAAGGTTTCTTTATAGAACTATGTCTAGAAATGGGTATTTAACTAATTTTTTATTTAAATAATTCAAGATTTTTACAGTCTCCCTTCCATTCCATACATTCTATTGTGTTTAGAGTTTCAGTCAATGGATGCATACTGAATCGTTACCATTTCTTTGTCATCTTAGAATGATTGGCATTTTTAACTTTCATCATGAGACAAAAAATACTAGACCCTTCATCTGTCTCACATAATAACACATCCGTAAACTACACAAATACAACCAGTGACAGTGAATTTCCATGATATTTTACTTATTCTGTTATTGGATCCCACAAGTTTGTTGCACGATTAGTTTGGTCTTCTTAGCCAATTTGAGAATTATATATGTGTTGTGGTGAAAATGTGCAAGGTATTTTAGTAGTCAAATTAATTTGGATTCTGATTCATGAAAATTAGTAACAATAACAATGGGAATCAACCCCATTCCTTTACTAATTACATATGTTCAGTAAACAGCTTAATGGGAATGATTCTTTTCATAATGATTCAATACTTCCCCGATTCCTAAATTCTCTGATTTCTTACTTTCTCCATTACTGATACATAAACATGCCTTAAGATTTAACATGAAATTAGCATGTATAATATGGCCATTAGTTAACATGAACACTATATGACAAGGCATGCTAACACAAATAATGAACCGGTCAAATTAGTGTCAAACACAAGTAACCCCAATTTTCACTAAATAAACTAGTATTATATGAAGAAAATAATAATTTTCACATTTCTTAATTGTATTATATAAGTAATTATAAGTTATAAGTTATATTTTGAAAGGACTTATAGCTCAAATAATTAAGATCAACATTGTATAAGAAATTGATACAATGACACCAACACAACCCACTAACAAAAATATTAAAGATATTAATTTATTACACTAATTGATGTAATGAATTTTTATTATTATGAATAAATAAGATTATGCTCAAATAAAAATTGATGAGAGAGTGTGCTTACTTTTATGTATATTACAATAGTTTAGAATTAGAATATTAATTATTTTATGGCTTGGTTTTTTCATGTTTTGTATTTTTTTGATTATTCTGAGTTTGTAATTTTAATTGGAATGCCTATGTCAGAGTTTCTTCAATTTTAGTTAGTGAAAAGACATCAAATTGTCTTAATTTTGATGTTAGATAGCTCCGTTATTGTAATGACCATTTGTAGTTAATTGTAGGACAAACTATAGGAAAACCCCCAACCTATAAGGTCGTTTACGAGTTCATACCTGATTTTGGGAACATTTACGAGTACATACTAAACATCGCAGAAAACTTACAATTTGCCCCATCCGTTAGCTAAACCGTTAGTAAATCTGTTAAATGCTGACGTGGTGAATGTCGGTTCTATTTTTTAATGAGGTGGACTTATATGTGGACAAATAAATACTAAAAAATTATCTACTTTTAAAAATAAATATTAAAATATTAAAATATTTTTTAAAAAAAGAAGAAATCTCTCTCCTCTCCTTCAACCCCCCATCCACCCTAACCCCCACCCAAGCTTACTCAAGCCACCCATCCCCAAATCCAGACGCTCTGCCCCATTCCCAACCTCCTCCCCCCCAACCCAGAAAAATAAAAAAAATAAAAAACTCAGGCCACCCATCCCAGGCATACAACTTGTTCCAGCCCAACCCCTAACCCCTAAGGCCATCTCCATCGCTTCAGGCTGGCCCAGGCAAAAGGCAGGAACAAGCCCGAGTCCACCTCCAGCGCGACCAAACCAGCCCGGGCAAGCTGCGGGTCCCACGAGCCCGGGTAGGCCCAAGGGCAAAATTCGACTGGGCTCGAGCCCGAGTTGGTGATGACGTCACGACGACGTCAGCGCCGTAAATTCAAATTTTTTTACACGCGCCAACGGTAAAAAAATTTGAATTTACGGCGCTGACGTCGTCGTGACGTCAGCACCAACGGTTACATGCCACGTGTCGGCTCCGGGTGGCTCCGATTGAATTTTTTTCAGAAATCCTACGGTTCTCATTTTTTTGGCCAAAAAAATTTTAAAAAATTCCTAAAAAATCAGAAAAAATTCGAAAAAATTCTGAAATTTTTTTTAAAAAAATACCAAAAATGTATGTATTTTTTCCCTATAAATACCTAACCATTTTATCTACTTTCAACACCAAATCTTCATACAATTTCTTCTCCATACAATATTTTCTACTCTCCACTCACATAATTCATTTTCCACACCAAATCTCCATACAAACTCATCTCCTTCCAATATTTTTTACTCTCTACTCATATTTTCCACTTTCCCACCAATTCCATATAAACTCTTCTCCTTCCAATATTTTTTACTATCCACTCACATTTTTGTACTACTTTTCATTTGTAGAAAATAAACAAATGGCATCCTCTGTTGAAATCGGATATAATCGACCACTTGTGGCAGATGAAAGGCAATCACAATGGATGAAGGCTAGATTCGTGCTTTGTTTGGAATTATGCTTTGTTTTAATTATGCTTTGTTTTTGTTTATTGTGTTTTGTGGAATAATTGCGAGGTCTTTTTTATTATTATGTTTTTATGTATGGTTTGTTTTGTGTGTTGTTTGCAATAAATGAAGGGTTGTTTTTAATTAATCTTTGTGAGGAATGCTCAAATGTTTTTAATAAGTAGTCCAATTATAGATGGAAAGTAGATTGAATAAAAAAGAAACAATACAACAAATTAAAGGATAATACAACAATTTAAAAAAAAATACAACAATTATAAAAAAAATACAACAATACAATCTAATGGTTTTCATCATTTAGCCAATCCGTATTGCTAGGACCGTCGTCATGGAAAAGTTTTCTTCTCATCACATCCCTTCGTTTATGCTTCCAATAGGCCTTTGTTTCAGGAGACATATGGCTCGTATCCATGGCCATGATTTTCATCTCTCTTTCATCATCGTCTTTTTCTTTTGCATGTTGCTTTTCAATTGCAAAGGCTTCCAATCGTGCCTTGTCCGCTTCATCTCTCCTCAAGTCTCTCTCCAATCTTAGAGAGTTGTTCTTAGCTATTTGCTCGAATATTTGAACACAATCAATGTTTGAAGTGGCCCCTCTCTTGGCCTTTGCCGCCTTTCTCCCAATAGGTCTCGGCGGCCGTGGGAGTGGTGACTCCGTTTCCATTGGGGAGTCTAATGGCGAATCGGTTGATGGCGATTCGTGGAGAGGCGTCTCATGCAACACAACCGGGGGTGCGGTAGGAATAATTTTGAATCTGGAACAATCTTTCACAATTTCCCAACATTGGAAATGCACAAAACTTTTTTTCCTTACCCCCGTGGCACCGAACCACATTTGTGCTTGTATGATCTATTCAAAATAAATAATTGGAAGTGCATTAAAAAAAATATACAATGCAAGAAATTATAAACTATTGTGAAATGCAAGAATAAAATTGATTATGTAAATAAATATAGAAATATTGAAAATGCAAAAACAAAAATAAAGATTATGCATGAAATTATAAACTATTTTGAAATGCAAGAATAAAATTGATTATGTAAATAAATAAAGCCAATTAGGAAATGCAAAAATAAAATAAACATTGTGCAACAAAAAAAAAATAGAATATGCAATAAAAAAAAAGTTACATTAAATTGATTAAAATGGCAATTAAAAATATTTTACCTCATCGGAAAGATTCGCACCGCTCCGAATGTTCTCCTTTGCTTTTGTCAATGCATTTCTCCATTTCCCTAACTCTTTGTTTAGAATTTTTCATCTACTAGACAAAGCCATTTCGGTCCGAATGGAACCCGATCTTTGACAAAATTCTCCATGAATTTTGCTCCACATATGATGGAACTTCATCTCATTGCCCGTGATAGGGTCATGACTAACGCTCACCCAAGACTCGCACAATGCAATATCTTCCTGGGTTGACCACGAGCCTCCGATTTCAACAGAAGATGCCATTTGTTTATTTTCTACAAATGGAAAGTAGTACAAAAATGTGAGTGGATAGTAAAAAATATTGGAAGGAGAAGAGTTTATATGGAATTGGTGTGGAAAGTGGAAAATATGAGATTTGGTGTGGAAAATGAATTATGTGAGTGGAGAGTAGAAAATATTGTATGGAGAAGAAATTGTATGAAGATTTGGTGTTGAAAGTAGATAAAATGGTTAGGTATTTATAGGGAAAAAATACATACATTTTTGGTATTTTTAAAAAAAAAAAT
>NW_023010322.1:0-22588 GCF_902201215.1 Prunus dulcis | reverse complement strand
TTGAGCCAAGGTGGAGATTGTTGAAAATTGGCTCAAATGTAGAAGAATTTTGGAGTTGCCCATGTGTGTCAATGTTAGTTGCCCATGTGAATCAATGTTGGCTTGCTATCTTTGTCAAAATGGGTGGATTGTTTGGTAGCCATCCATGGTTGGTAGCCAACATATGAATAGTTTGAGTTTGCATTCACACTCTTGCATCTTTGGCTATAAATTGGAAGAAGATGGTTTCATTTGAAGCATCCAAAACTAAGGATCAAACCAAGTGTGGAGTAGAAGAGAAAAATAGCAAGAAAGGCATTTTGCCAAAGAGAGAAACAAATTCTCTCTAGTTGTTCTTTGCTTTGTATCATTGTTTTCTCTTCCTTTGTGAGTGTGAGAGGTTGGGTGTATTTGGGTCTTTGGGAAATTGAGTGGTAAACACTATTGTATTCTCTCATTGATTATAGTGGAATACTCCGTCGTCTCCAACCTGGATGTAGGCAATTGCCGAACCAGTATAAATCTTGGTGTTGTTCTTGTTGATTATTTTGTTCAATTTTTCTCCTGCCAGTAGTTGTTTATTTTTCACTCTCAGTTGGTTGACGCTTCCGCACAACAGACAGAACTTCCACAGGGGCACAAGACGATTGGTTTCAAATGGGTATTTAAGACAAAGCTGAATGAGAAGGGTGAGATTCATAAGCACAAAGCATGCTTGGTGGCGAAAGGTTACAAGCAAGAGTACGGAGTTGACTACACATAATTGTTTGCGCCAATGGCAAGGCATGACACAATCCGACTCGTGATTTCAATGGCAGCACAGAACTCATGGCCTATCTTCTAGCTAGATGTGAAGTCTGTGTTTTTACATGTTGAGTTGCAAGAACAGGTTTATGTTGAGCAACCAACAGGTTATGTTCAGTCAGGGAAGGAAAGACAAGTTTACAAGCTAAAAAAAGCTCTATATGGGCTGAAGCAAGCTCCCAAAGCCTGGTACAGCCGCATAAAGGCATATGTTGCAAGATAAGGTTTCAAAAATGTCCATATGTGCATACACTCTTTACAAAATCTGGAAAGGAAGGGCAGATACTCATCGTGTGCTTGTATGTGGACGATCTGATCTATACAGGTAATGATGTGGCCATGTTTAATGATTTTAAGAAATCCATGATGCATGAGTTTGATATGTCTGATCTTGGATTGATGCACTCTTTTTCTTGGTATAGAATTAGTACAATCTAGTGTTGGAATATTTATTTCACAAAAGAAATAAGTTCAAGAGATCTTAGACAGGTTTGTGATGAAGGAGTGCAATTCAGTTTGTACGCCAACTGAAATTGGTTTGAAACTAGTAAAGAATTCTAGAGAGAAGAAGGTTGATCAAACTCTCTACAGACAGATTGTAGGAAGTCTAATGTACTTGACAGTGACTAGACAAGATATACATCACGCAGTGAGTCTCATTAGCAAATATATGGAGTGTCCGGAAATGCCTCATTTGGGGCAGCAAAAAGAATTTTTCATTACCTGAAGGGTACAATCGATTTTGGAATATTATACAAGAAAAAGCTAAATCAGGTTTGTTTGGCTTCACTGATGGTGACTATGTAGGAGACCCAGATGATAGGAGAAGCACCTCAGGTTATGCATTTATGATGGGAACATGAGCCATTTCATGGTCATCCAAAAAACAATAGATTGTCACTCTGTCAACCACCAAAGCAGAGTTTATTGCATGGTTGAGGAGGATACTTGAAGAATTACGTGGTTTGCAAGACGGTCCAACTCCTGTCTATTGTGATAACAGTTCAGCAATTAAGTTGTCCAAGAATCCAGTTTTACATGGCAAAAGAAAACACATTGATGTTCACTACCATTTCCTACGCGACCTTACAAAGGATGGAACAATTGATCTAATTTACTACATAAGTGAAGATCAAGTAGCTGATATTCTAACCAAGCCTCTCAAATTACCGGTGTTCTCGAAGCCAAGGAGATTGTTAGGAGTCTTCTCTATGAAAGATATTGCTTGAAGACAAAAGCTGTAGTGCATGTTGAAGGTTTCTCTCTAAACTGATTGTTCAAGGAACATTTAGTTTAAGGGAGGGTGTTAAGATTTTATCTAGTTACAGTAGTTGTTTTAATTAAATAAACTGATTATCCTATTCTATAGGAAGTTATGTTGCACGTTGTTATGTTTAACCAAGTCTTTAGGAGTCTCCCAATAGTGGAGCAGTTTGTTAGTAGTGTCAGTAATGGATTAAGTTTATAGGAGTCATGTCCTTGAATTCAGCATAGTCTGGAGATGTAACATTCTATTTAAGTTCAACTTTATCAATATACAATTATGCTTTCTAGCACCTCCTCTCACTTGTGTTTGGATTTTGAGTTTAACTCTACACGACGCACAACAACTGCTCTAACCATAAGCCGCCAAGAGCTCTCAACTCCATACGTACTCTCGCAGCAACAAGGACAATGAAGCACTTGCAAACCCTAGCCGCAAGACTTGAGTTGCACAAAACCCTAACCTAACTTGCAAAGGACTTTTAGTTGATAAAAGGAGTTAGGTCTCTTCCCTATGTTTGATTAGGGTTGAATATGGTGAGTAGGGACGAAAATTATATTTGTTTCACAATTCAATATATCATTTTTGGTCACTCTATATTAGGGTTTAGTAATTCAATAAACAGTTTGGTAGTAGGATGTGCTCAATTAATTTTAAAGTTCATTTAACAGCACTCAAAAACAATTATGTACTAATTAATATACACAAACAGGAGGTGTCAAGTTGATGGAGTAGACTCTGGTCCCTAGCAATTTCGCAAACTGTACAAGGGAGATATCGCAAAGTTTTACAAATTAATAAAGAACTCCTAAACTCCACAAATATCCCTAAATCTGAAATATGAATTATGGACCAACTGCGGGTAGTTACACGGCAAGGGTGAATTTGCTGGTGCAATTACGAGTATGTGAAGAAAATTCATGTTTTCTTCAATCTTTTGAAATGTGGTTCCTCATCAAATCTACGAGTCCCACTGGATCCTTCCCCAACATTGCTGCTGGATTGTGCCACTACTTTGTTGAACTCTTCCACGTCCTTCTCGTAAATCAAACGGGCACCGCACTTCTTGACCCAGATGGGGCCTGAGCTTTCAAATGAAAATGTTGACTGATCACAACTCTTTTGCCACTCTGTACCAAAGCTTATATCACGAGAAACATAGAATAGCCAAAGATGATCCGACACAGGCTGGACATCAGTTAATAATACAGGTGCAGGGTACTCTTTTTTCCCATTGACTTCCAAAACACAAGAGAGCTCCCATCCACTACTGAAAACTTCAAAAACAGCGCAAAGAGCATATCCCATCCACTTGTTATCACACCATTTCGGAGTCACCAGTATGCTTACCGAAGATCCCACTCTTTGACGACTGAACCACCATGGAATTTTACTTCCAGGAATTGCAATTTCAAACCTATCTCCCGGATATGAGGTTCTCTATACAAGAGAAAACATCATGTTAGAGAATGAATGAACAAACAAACGAATGAATGCGAGAGAGAAAGAGAGAGCAAGCGCACCTCAAGATATTTTCGGAGCATAGTCAATGTTTTATTATCATGGCTTTCATTCTTAACCAATCCAAAGCAATTCATCAAATTGAAACATGACGAACTTAATGTATCCAAATTCAATGGATGTTGCAGCCTTTCTAGTGAAGTGCAACAATCGGCAGTCACTTGTAAACTTTTACTTGATGAAAGGACTGGAAGGTATTCAAGACTCTGGCAATCACTCAAATATAAGTTCTCAAGCTGAGAAAGCTTGCTAATGCTTTCAGGAAGGCTAACAAAATCATTTCCACTCAAGTCCAACGAAACCAAAGAAGATAAGCAACCAATATCAGCAAGGATTGTTCCATCCCGAAGATTGTGATCACTTAGATCTAATTCCCTTAAAGAACATAACCCTGACAAAGGAGGCAAGAACTGACTCATAGGTTGAAGACACTTCAATGGCCATCTAAAAGGGAGCAACACATGCCATGGCTGTGGTGATCGCCCTTTTGGTCCACGGAAAATAAATGATTTCAGCTTTTTCAAATGAAAAACGGAAAAGGGCCATTTTTCTATGGCAGTTCCACTTAAATCAAGCTTCTCCAAAGACACTAGTTCCTGAAAGCTTGCAGGCAGTTCTGCCAGTTGTGTGCATCCAGAAGCATTAAGACTTTTAAGAAACTTCAAATTGCCAATGGTACTTGGAAGTTGAGTCAGATTTACACAATCTCTAATATCAAGAACAGAAAGTTTCGTCAGACCTTGAATCGATGAAGGTATATCTTCAATAGCTGTCTCATCTAAAGAAATCTTCCACAAATTTTCCATATGTCCCACAAATTTAGGAATCCTTTTAACATTTGAGCAACCAGAAAGGATTAGAATTTCCAGGCATTCCATTGCAATCTCACCTGGAAGACTCTCAAGACTTTTGCAGTCTTTAAGATTCAAGAAGATTAGCTTTTTGAGAACTCGTATGGATGAGTGGATCTCAACTAGACTTACACATCCCTCAAGATCTAGCCTCTCAAGATTCTGGACCTCTTTGAAATCAGGAGTGCTGGTCAAACTTTTTGAATGACAAAGTCTGATGACTTTCAACTTGTCAAAATCCTGTTAGAGTCACAAGAAATTGATAATAATTAGATTCAGGAGAAGCTTACATTTTACTCTGATAAATACATTATATGTTGCAGTTGTAGACTTGGACTTGTACCTTTATTCCACTCCAAAGCTGTTCAATCTTACTATGACACATGCTGAGTTCAACAAGCTTATCCGGTTTGAAATCTATGGGGAGAGAATCTAAAGGATAACCTTTCCATTCAAGAAATTGTAAGGAGTTAGGAAGACATGCGAGGTCTTTATGAAGGTACACATTATGAAGTTTGAGAAATTTAAGATTAAACATCTTTGAAAAGGCTTCTGGATGGCATTCACACACTTCTGATTCACGATGATCTAGGACAATGCCTTCAACTGCTGATGTCCCCTAATAACCAAGAATAAAGAACAAGTCAATTGCAAAACATCATAAAGGGTAACTGATGTGCACGTTATATGGAAAGTAAGGTAAGTAAACTTAATAGTCTGCTTTATACTCTCTTGATTTTGCTAGATTCATGTGTTACTGATGTATCCATGTAAGCTCTTACCGTATTATTTCTCAAAACATAAAAGATGTCCTTTGAAAGCCACAACCTGCTACGTTCACCAGGTTCTTTTGACTCCCCACGAACAATTGCTTTACCCATTTCTTGTAACAAATTATGCATCCACACCATATTATCTGAAACTGTTAGCAGAGAACACCTAATGAGAACTTTTATAGCATTGTCTACGCTGGAACGAGAGCCGCATAGTCTTTCAACTACTTCATCTTTGTACTTTCCCATAAAGAAGCATGCGATATCAAGGAAAATACTTTTCTCCTCTTCATCTAATCCATCAAAATTTATTTTAAGCCTATCCATAATTTTTCCATCAAAATTATCTTTCAGTTTACCCAATTTACTTCCCCATTCATCTTGATCTGCTTTACGCAAAGATGATCCCCAGAGTTTAAGAGCTAATGGGAGGCCATTGGCATAACTCACAAAACATTTAGACAGAGCTACACAGGGCATATCTGGATAATCTCTTCCAAAGGCTTTCAAGCTAAAAAGTTGAAGAGCGTCTTGGTCATTTAACTTATGCACCTCAAATGTTCTGTCCACACCATGTCTACTTAGCAATCGTTCACTTCTTGCTGTAATAATGACTCTGCTCCCTGGAGCAAACCCATCTTGGTTCCCACATAAGTCTTCTAATTGACTATTATCGTCCACATCATCAAGAACGAGAAGAACTTTTTTGCAAGATAAGAGCCTTTTGATTGTGCCTTTTATATCAAAGGCCCAGTCTTCTATATTTCTTTTCATAAGGCTCTTGCAAAGTTCTCTTTTTAGATTTTTTAGACCATCTGTTTGAGAAATCTTATCTCTAACTCTGTCAAGAAAGCAGCTGCGTTCAAATTTATGAAGAATCCTCGCATAAGTTCTCTCAGCAATGGTTGTCTTACCTATCCCACTCAACCCCCATATCCCTATAAAACGAACATCAACTGATTCAGTGTCTGTATCTAGAAGCCTACGTAGATGCTCCAATGTTGAATCAATTCCAACCAGCTTTTCTTCAGGCTCCGACCATGTAGGACGTACTAAGGTTCGCACCTTGTCAACAATTTCTCTGATGAGCTGTGGTTCATATCTTCAAGAGGAAAAGACAATAATCAAGGTCATGCATGGCTGAACTAATATGAGTAATAAATAGACAAAAAGTGATAAAATACACTTTGCATTTTGTGTTTTTGCCACCACCTCTAGTAGCCGAGTGGTAGCTCTGCCTGCATTTTATAAGAAGTTTTGGATTGGACTCAGGGCTAACCCATTGCATCACAGCCATTCAACCCAAAAACTAAGAACACCTTATTAATGGAACAATAATGCTAAAAAAACACCAACTTTGAGATACCAATGGATACGAAAATTTTTACTTGCTATGAATAAAAAAAGTTCATAGAAGACGCAGAATGAAAACAACTGAATCACTTCAACATCAGTTATCGTCAAAAGTTAGTGTAATAAGTTGTTGTCCATAATATCATTAACTCTGTCAAGAAAGCAGCTGACTTCGAATTAAGAACTCCTCACTGTGGACCTAAAATATGATTAGAAATAGAAAGCTACCCAAAAAAAATTTCAAAACTATTTCCCTCTGTTACGAAAGCATCTGACTTCAAATTAAGAACTCCTCACTGTTACGATGCATATTTTGGATTAAGCCAAAGAAACTTCATCAATACGTGATAAAAATGATTTAAAAAGTGTATAGATAATCAAAGAGCATTGGATAGAGTAAAAATTTCTCTTCCCAATGTTCCCAAGTTCCAATCCTCTTCTGCAGTAATGAAAAACAATGTAGTATATTTTTTAGTTTATCATAAAATAAAATTAGCCTTCCCATATAAATTCTTTTTTATGAATGGGTAATATGAATGTTATCATGAAATATTTTTCTGTACGATTTTCATGCATGAGGTCCAGGCAAATTAAATGTCACTACAAAATTATATCAAATAGAACGGAATTATAAGTCACTTTCCCTCCTACAAAGGTGATATATAAAATATAAATTCACAATTATTATATGTGCTCCAAGGAGAGCTTTTGAGTCGAGGGGAAAAAGAAGTAATGCTAACCTATCCTTTGTAGTCCACCCTTTGATTTTAGCCACTGTCCTTAAAGCATCTCTCCAGCTCTTCACCTTGTTGATGTCATGCTTAAACCTTTCTTCAAGTTTAGTGAAGGCTTGTTCAAAACTCCCTAATTGTTTTCCAACATTGGAGGGTTCCACAGAATAGAAAATTGGTAGAATTGCACCCCTCCCTTCCATGCATTTTAAAATCCTTAAAAGTTCATTGAGGCACCACGTTGAAGAAGCATAATCTTGAGAGATCACAAGAATGGCAAATCTTGACTGTGCAATTGCTGAGAAGACTTCAGAAATTGGTTTTCCTTCTTGAAGTTCTGTTTCATCCAAGAATGTCTCCGTAATTCCTTGATCCAGCAGTTCTTTATGTAAATGGGCTGTAAAGGTCTTGCGTGTTTCACCTCTAAAACTCAGAAAGACGTCATATTTCCATCGAGAAGGTGGAGGAAGAGATGAGCTGTCTCTTTGCGTGCTCGATGCCATTTCAGACTGGTTTATCGTTGTGCCAACTTACAGGAGAATGGAGATAAGATTAATTTCACAAAGCAATCTGCTGGAGAGAGGAGACAGTGCAGGCAATTAAGCAATTTGGTAGAAGATAAATACATTTACCTATTGCTGATCTACTTTTTCATTTTTTCGGTCACTTATTTGAACTCACCTGCAAAATGACTTACTATACTATACAGAGGGATCATAAATTGACCTGTCTAATATTTTATTCAGAGCTGCTCAACCGAGGGACTGAGTTCGAGCGACTGAGAGCTCCAAGTTTGTTACCAGCCATCAAACTTAATCAAACGTCTGATAGTTTTCGACATATAAAATACCCATTTGATGGTTAAGAGCAGTTATCCTGTACCTGAGGTCCTGTGTTTGAATCCCCCCTCTTCCAATATGGCTTGTATCCAGAAAAAACTTAAGAATCAAATTTTTAATCTTTAATGTTATCTTTCCCTGATTTTCCTTCCCCCCTCATCCCCCTCTCAGAAACAGCAGAATTAGACCATTGCCTACAAAGCCTCACCTAATTCACTTGAGGATCCTGGAAACCCTCAATTCCAACAAAAACATCAAATCTGCGACTACAGAGGTATCATAAATGGAGCTGACTAATCTTTTATTTTGCCTCAATATTAACATATATATATATATATATATATATATATATTACAAGTATTCAAAAGTACAACTTTTGTAATTCCCTTCAGCATTTACCAAATTTTTTTAGCCAAACAACATCATCAGCAACAACATGACTAAGAGCAAGAAGATTATATCACAATGGGAAAATACAAAATGTGAAGAAATCATGAGATGGTGTTAGAGAAATTAGTAGTTGGAGCCTGACCTGGGTGTATGTGAACTCGCAGCTGAAGGAGTGAGGAGGAGCTACAGGCTGAAGTTCCACCAGACTGAAGTTCCACCAGAGAAGCAGAGCATGTCTCTTAACACAATTCAGGTCTATGGTGAAGTCAATGGATACGGGACGACTAGTGGGGCCTGGGGCTCGTCTGAATGTTCGATTCGAGACACCAGCAATTACCTTTTATTTTTATTTTAAAACGGACCAGCAATCACCTTTGTCTGATTTAATTTGACTTATTTACAGTCACCAGGACTCCATGGTACAAAAATTGCAAGGGTGGATTAAAAAAAACATATTTTAAAATCCATATAGCGAAGGAATTTACCTTGACATATGAGTATTTTCATTGAAATGTTAAATGTTAAATTTGAATTTGATGGCCTATGTGGCAATTTTACATTTTGGAAAAAAATTAAACTCCACCTGAAATGCCAAATATTATTTTATTTTATTTAAAAAAGCAAATAGGGCTGATGCGTAAAGTTTAAAATAGAATAAATAATAGTGGGGTCTATGACTAAAAATATATTTGACATCAACCTTTCTGATATGTTATTTTTTGCATCTCTTCCAACTTTCAAATTCATGTATGATTTGACTACTCGATTGGAGTAACTTTAACCTTCAATTCTTACCATTTCATGTCCATGTGGCAATTTGACATATTGGTTAGAGATGCTTTAACAAGGGAGATGTCAAATGCAAAAAAGTTAAATTTAAATTTGATGGCTTATGTGGCAATTTGACACTTTAGACAAAAATTTAACTTCATCCGAAATGCCAAATATCATATTATTTTATTATATTTGATACGATTTTTACCATCCACTCAAATAAGGTTAAAATCACATAAAATACTTGCAAGAATACAAGGCTATTGTAGTGTAGATGCTCATGCAAGGTCGTTCTCCTCAAGGACTATTTAGCAATTTATGTAAAAATAATTTCCAATTAACTACCTAAAATTAAACGTTGAGAAAGATGATTATGAAATTGTTTGATACTAAAAACAAATTTTAAACAAAAACAATTACGATTGAAGGAAAGAGTTTTAAGTACCAATTTATAAAAGCACTAGGGTTTCACCATCACATAGCAATCCTATGAATTTTTACCAATTACCTATGATTTGCACATGCCACTTTGAAGGTTAGGTTTTCCTAATTTAAATTCTACTTGGAACCTCCAACATAGAACGTACATCTAACATGCAACCCATCCGGACGGTTTTGTGAAAACCCTTTGAAAAACCATACGACCCTTAAGACATGGTGTTCATCTTAAGTGAAATTACAATTATTAATCACAAGAAGCCAGCATTAATTTCAGGGAACCTTCCGACCAAAATTGCATCCAATTACTTTTCTAAAGATCCTAATGGTGATCAGGCATTAAGACAATTAGATAGTTTAAAACAATGATTAACAATTCAAAATATGCATGCAATCAATCATAAGCAATTAAATAAAAATTACATATTCATGCTAAGTTTCAAGGCTTCACCCTAGCAAAAGAAAATTAGTTACGCATATTCATAATTGAAATCATGGAAAATATTATTAAGAATGAAAAGAATGAAAACACTTTAAAGTCGCAAAAACTCTAAAACCCTAACAATTGCTCTACACAATGTCCCGTTCAAAAGCCAAAAAAGAAGTCCCAAAATTGCTATGAAAACCAACTTAAATACCCCCTAAAATCCAGTTTCCCAATCCCCACAAGGAAACTAAGTTAAAAAATAAAATAATACTAAGATATAAAGTCCAAATTGGATTAGGAGAATCTGCCCACAATCTGCCCAGCCACATTTTGGCCTCGAATCTCCTCCAAATCTGGCTTAAGATAGCTTATTTTAAAGATAAAAACATTCTGAACACTTCTCCAGAGGGCCACAAACCCATCCAAGGTCATTTTGGGCACCAAAATGCAATAAAAACCCAAAAGACCACTATTCCAACACCGTGCACTGCTCCTTTATTTTATTGTCAGAAAATAACCGCTTGGTAGAAAAATCTAAAATTTCAATACGATCAAGCTAAGTGACTCACTAACGTCCTCCAACTGAAATTACTCCAAAATTCTTCCATTTGGTTATGTTTTGCTCTAAAGGAAGTCGAAAGACTTATATTGGGAATATAATTCAAAGTATCAAAATTCTTCCAAAATATTAAACAAAATATACTAAGAATGGGGTTAAATATATAATATAAAATATACCCATCAAAATACCCCCAAACTTAGCTTTTGCTTGTCCTCAAGCAAAGCAAATCTAGAAAACAAACACAAAAACTAACGAACTAAAAACTTTAAATAAAACCTAGCTAAACAAAATTTCCATTCAAGTTGCAATCCATAGAAAATGTTAAAAACCAAAACGTATTTTCAAAAGTTCCAACCAATCCCACTACAGAGTCTAAGCCATTTAGAGTCAATTAGAAAATAATTCATAAACTTTCTTTGGTGTAAAGTGATCCATCATAATTAAGGAGATTCGACCAAAACCCTTACTTCTCATCCCCGTTATTCATACTTCACATACTAACTTCACACTTCTTCTTTTTCTTTTCTTTTTCAAATTTTTTTTTTTCAGTAACAGCAGTGGTTGTGCAATGTCGGTTCTCTTAAGCTTTCGATCCAACCCATGTAGAGAGCTTTAGGTCAATGACTCCCAAACCACTAAGGCTTTAGGGCACTAGGTGTAGAACACCCCTAAGGACTTATTAACTCAAGCTGGAAAGGGTACGATGATAGGACCCGAACAAAATTCCGCTTTGGAATTCGAGTCGAACCCTGTGTGTGTCCGACACTTGGCGAAGGTCGGGCACAAATGACCTATTTGCCCTTCTACTTGAAATTTTAACCTTGACTCCTACCGAAATTTCAGCAAAATCTCCCCTATATTTCGTTCAATCTCAAAACTTACACTTGTCAAAACGAGCACAAATATCCATACAACCAACAGCCAGCATACTTAAGATACAATACCCAGTTCAATTCTCCATCTAGGGCAAATATCAGAGCAGTTTTAATAATATACAGGTAAGTTAATCTTTTTACAAACCCACACTTTTGTAATGATATGGCGCGGAAGGCAAGATGGCTCGGTGGTGGTTTTCCTGTGCACGCTACAGCCTGGGGGCGCAAAACATTTGAAAATGTGAGTGGACAAAAATAAGGGCTCATAAAATATCCTAAGAATATACTAGCCCCCATTGTAAAAATAGTTAAGTAAAATTGAATATCTAAACTACTTTTGAAGCATATTAAAACCAACGCAGTGACATATTTATATAAATATATGCAATCGTATTCAAGAGCAATAAAACTTGCAAGAAGCACTGAAATCCAAACTTGCATAAAAAAATACTGTAATCAAATTTGCATAAAAGCAATGTACTCGAACCTCGCATAAAAGCACTGTAATCAATTAAAACTACCACTCGGATGTACCCCTGTAATTCTTTCAATTCCCCTAGCAGGTCTCGGCGACACACAGTCTATCCGAGCCGCAAATCTTGGCAGGATACAAGGGACTATAGTCAGCCTGATCCACTGGCAGGTCTCGGTGACACAAAGTCAACCCGAGCCGCAACTGGCAGGATTCAGGGAACCGTAGTCAGCCTGATCCGCAATCCTGGCAGACCTCGGCGACACTAAGTCAAACCGAGCTGCAAATCCTGGCAGACATCGGCGACACCAAGTCAAACCGAGCTGCAAATCCTGGCACTCACGGTCCGAGCGTCCCCGAAACTCGTGAGGCAAATGTCAAGTGCACTGACAAAACTGAGGGTAAACTGGATGTCCGTAGACATCGGCATAACTGAGGGTAATAACCATAGATGGGTACTCACGGTGGTTTAAAATATATAACATTTCTGGAAAATCTGCTGAAGAACTGAATTTTTATTAAATCAAGAACTCTGAGAAAATATAATATTATAATATTATAATATTTCTGAAAGATCTGATAAATCTATGCATTTCTGTTAAATCTGAAACTGTACTGCCACTTTATCTGATATAAATCTCAGACTCTGCTCTCTATAATTCTTTAGCATAGTTAACTAGGCAGTACAAAGATAAAGACATTTGGCTTCACAAACCATACTAGGAAAATTCACAATCAATTAAACTCATTCAAGATCAAATAATGAAATTCATTTATAAAAATCATTTATAAAAGAAAAGTACACTCACTCCTAGTCCAAGCTAGCTAGACCTCCTGTAGGTCGCTTCTGCGGGTCTGCCTGGTCCCGGGTGCATGGGTAACCATCATGAATATTTAATTAATAAAACTGCTCGGTATAAGTTTTTAAGTAAAACCCCGACCCCCGACTTCTAGAAGTGCACGCACTAACTTTAAAGTTACTTTTTCTGCCCACTTAGGCATTTCAGATGTTTAAAACCGTCTAAAAGGACTCGAGATTTCATTAAGCGATAAAGTTCCATATTGGTCGATACGGAATCCCATGGGTCCATGACCTCCAATGACCAATCTGAGAGTTCCTTTAAGTTCCTCACGTTTAAGGAACCATGTCCTGCAAGTTTGGTCTAAAACTGACGATCGGATTGACCCCGATCGTGAAATCATAAAATTTCCAAACCCTAGCCCCAGGGTTCGCGATTTCGGAGTATCCGGGACTCCGATTCACGATCCGTCGAATCCTACACGATTCTGAAATTACCTGAAACAACATATCTGAATTTGAGCGCGATCCAACGGTTCAGCAGTATCGAACCCGGAAATCGCACAATATGGAAAATCCGTTTGGGGCTCAAACGGTATCCAAATTGAGATCCGCAAAATCCTACGCGCTCGTGACAACATAAGGATCGCAACAAGACACAGTGCCACTGCACTACCCTCACCCACGCGCCGCAGCACGAGCCGGCAGCGATGGGTGTCTAAAGCGATTACACTTTGCCGGAAAAACTTCAAACCAAGGCTCCAAACTCCTACCCTAGGTAAAACACCATATTTGGAGCCACTTTTGTTCTTGGACCTGCCCCAAAAAGTGGCCGGAAGTGGCCGATCACGGTGGCCGAAAATCGGCCGAATTTTCAATTCGAAAACTGGGTTATCTACGGTCAAAATTGATGCAAACCCATCCAATCATCAGCTAGAGCATGGAAAATAGGTAGGAATCCATACCTTACTCGACAAATTTGGAGAAGAATTGAGGGAGAACGAGTGACTTGAAGATCTGGTGAGCACCGTCGGTTCCAGCGCGATTTCCGGCCAGCGCAGGTGACGTCGTCGGCCGGGAACGGTCGGGGAAGGAAGAGGACGTCGTCCCGGTCGTTTTGGTACCGGCCTCATCCACAGCCGTGGTCGGTGGCCGGAGATACGAAGAAGAGAAGGGATGGACGCGGGAGAAGGAGGGAGGTCGGCGCGAGGAGAGAGAAAAGGCTGAGCTGTTTTTATAATTCCAACTTCAAAATATTTACGGTTGTGCCACTGAGACTCTTTTGACCATAACTTTCTCGTTACAACTCCGATTCGGGCCCACTACGTGTCTATGAACTCATTTCACCGTGCTCTACGCAACGGTGTAAGTGGAATTGTCATATTCCTTCTCGATCAAAAGGTCACCTTTTTCTTAATAAAATATTCCGAGGGCAAAATTGTCTTTTCGCAAAATAAAATATTCCTTAATTATAAATTTTAGGTTTGGGTCATTACATACGAAACCAACTAACCACCCAACCTCATACCAAAATTCTACCGTTTGACTCAAGAATCACTACTAATTAGGCAGGATTGGCCAGGTTACTAGCAAAGCTTCGGGTGAGGCAATTATTACTTTATAACACATACTAACTTTATTTATATTGAACAAAAATTAAAACACACTTAGACAAAAGGTACGTATTTCAATCTCACTCCCCACAAACCATGTTGGTGTGATGTGCAAATTTCAAAGTATAATTTATGAATTAGTGTCTAAGCAACAATAAATAGAAAAGACTACTGTGAGATTAATCTTCACCTTGTCCATTTGTTCTAACATTTAAAATAATCTATGGTTATTAACTTAAAAAAGAAAATTTTAAACAAGACTCAACAAAAATAAAATTTTAAAATTTACTTTCCCACCCCAAAACTTAAACCACACATTGTCCTCAATGTATGAAAAATAAACAGAGGAAACAAGAATAGCAACAAAACAATGAAATCCTAGAAGACGGAGAACGAAGGTAATTCGAAAGCATGACCTGGTGGTTGGGAATTGCGAAAACGCGATGACCAACACATCCAAGTCTACACATGTGTCAAATATGAGCGACAGCTACAATATAACATGGTGTAGCCGCTGCATCTGTCATTTGAAAAATATTGGTGGAAGGGGGTTGCTGCTCTCCACGTTTCAGATTCATTCCTCTCTTTTCTTTTTCTTTTTTCTACAAGGGTATTTTGGTAATTTTCACATATAGGGTATTTTGGTCATTTTGGCCCAAAATTAAAAAATGATTTCCTACATGTTCGTTGAGTCGACTACTACAATCTTACCTAAGAATCATAATTGCCTCACTTCAATGTCTTTGAAAAATTCACAAAATGTTATGTAAGGGCATTGTTGTCCAACTTGAAATTAAACACACTTAATCCAATAGTCTCAATCCAAAATCAGTTGATAAAATACCAATAACGAAATAAGAATGATAAACTACATTATACTTGAAATTAAACTTAATGAAAATGCTATAACAATGAAAAGTAAAGCAATTGACATAGACTTGAATTTAAAAGACAATATAATGTAAATTGCAAGAAACTAAACTTACACTAAGAAAAGGAAGAACTCGCTACACTAAGTGCTTGAAAAGTAAAATCCTAAGTCTAAGGGAAAAAATGCAAGACGAAAAATAGGTTTATGTGTCTGATGATGTATGTCTTCTCCTTTTGTTTGACGAGGTTTATAAGTACATAAAAATAGAACTTAGTTGATCCTGATATGTGAATAAGTCAATGCCACTATTGCCTTAAATTAAAACCCAACGGCTCACTCAAACATTGAAAAATCACCATGCGGCAAACAAGGGTAAACACAAAAGAAAAACAATTGCAATATCAAAGACACATAACAACGCAAATTTAAAACACAACCCACAGAAAATTAAAGCAAACCCAATAAGATTAAAAGGATTCAAGGAAAACCCATTTAGAATAATAAAAAGAAAAAAGCTTTACCCAAAGCATCCAATTGTTGCTTCTTAGTAGAACCAGGTGGTCAGTGATAGGAATTAGGAGTTGGAGCCAAAACTGTAAAACAGTTTTGGATAGTTTGTTAGCCACGTGTCAAGTGTTAATTGGGGAATCTGTTACAATTACTGTTGTATCCTTGACGGTGGCTTTATTACCAATTTGGGGAGCTATTGTACGAACAGTTTGAGAAATATACAGAAACATTCTTTGGGTTCTCTCTGTTCATGGTTATTACCTAAGGTTGAAAGATAGAGTCTTATCATTGGTATCAGGCCATTGATCCTCTAAGCTGTTCCTTTAGTATATGACCCGTGCTCGTGTTCGTACTCGTGCGTTAACAATGGACGCTCGTGTTGCTGCGCTGGAAGCATCTACTTCCAAGAACCAGGGCATTTTGGAAACAATTCAGCGTCTTCTTGAGGATAAGTTCGCTTCTATCGACAAACGCCTCGATTCAATTGATTCTCGTCGTGAGGGTTTTGATCAGCCATTCCCACCTCCATCTGATGACGACGATGGTGACGGCTGTCAGCGGCGCAGAGAGAGGGATCACCGAGATAGGGAAAAGGGTTTTTCTTCTGAGAATCGTATGCCTTTTGTTAAGATCGAATTTCCCAGATTCAGCGATAGGGATGATCCAATTGAATGGATTTACAAGGCAGAGCAGTATTTTGATTACTTTGTGGTGCCTTCTGAGAAACAGGTAAAAATGGTTTCTTTCCATCTGGATAGTGAGGCTCTGCAATGGTATCAATGGGAGGAATGTGCTTCTTCTTTGTCCAAATGGGAAGATTTTACCAGGGCATTTTGCAGAGAATTTGGCTCTCATGGGTTTGAGGATTTTGCAGAGTCGCTCTTTAAGCTTCGTCAAACAGGTCCCTTAAAGGATTATATCGCTGAGTTTCGACGATTGGCAACTCGAATTCGTGATCTTAATCCTACTTTTCGATTGAGCTGTTTCGTTGGAGGATTAAAGGAAGAACTCAAGCATGATGTCAAGCTGCTGCGTCCTGCTACAGTTCATGAGGCCATGAATTTTGCTCATGAAGTGGATGCTAAACTTCAGAAGTTGAGGTATGCACATTTTGCTGGAATTTCTAAGTCAAGATTGCCTCTTTTACCCATTCAAAATGATTTAGTTCCTGCTAAAAATGAAGTTGTTCCTAGGAAGGATATGCCTGTCAAGAAATTAACCCCAGAAGAAATCCAATATAAACGGCAGAATAATCTTTGTTTTTATTGTGATGAAAAATTTGTGAGGGGTCATAAGTGTGCAAGGAAACAAATCTTGTTGTTGGATATGGGTTATAATAGTTCTGAGGAAGAGGAAATAGTTCATGAATTATAACAGATTGAACAAGTGGCTGAGGTGAATGCTTGTTGTATCACAGCTTGTGCTTTGTATGGTACTCCAGCTCCTCTTGCTATTAAGACTATGAAACTCACTGCTGTAATTAAAAACTGTCCTGTTGTGGTATTGTTAGACTCTGGAAGTTCTCATAATTTCATCAATATTGGCATGGTTAAGAAGTTGGGTTGGAAGTTAGATCAGTCTCATATTTGTGATGTCATGATAGCTGATGGTGGACAAGTTCAGAGTAAGGGTTGTTGTGCTGCGGTTCCTTTAACCATCGGGACGTATGTATATACCTCTAATATGTTTGCTTTGCCATTGGGAGGCTGTGACATTGTGTTAGGGGTTCAGTGGTTGCGAACTCTTGGTCCAATCTTGTGGGACTTTGAGAGATTAACTATGAAGTTTTGGCATGGGAATGAGCAAATCTGTTTGTCCAGTTCTAAGCCTCAGCCTCCACAACCTATTTCTTGTCAACAGATGGACAAGTTGTTGCATTCAGGATGTTATGGTGTGATTCTCTGTGCTGTAGAATGTGAAAATATGGCCAAACCCGCAGATGATTTATCCTCACCACAACAGCATGAATTGCAAGCCTTATTGGATTCTTTTTCTGCTGTCTTTGGCACCCCAACTACACTACCTCCTGTGCGAGAACATGATCATCGGATCCCACTAATTTCTGGTTGTAAACCACCAAGCATTAGACCATATGCTTATGGACCACTTCAAAAGTCAGAAATTGAAAAGTGTGTCAAGGAGCTGCTGGACTCTGGATTTATAAGGAACAGTCATAGTCCTTTTTCTTCTCCTGTTTTGTTGGTCAAGAAGAAGGATAGCACATGGAGAATGTGCATGGATTACAGACAGTTAAACGAGTTAACTATAAAGGATAAATATCCAATTCCACTTATTGATGATCTGTTGGATGAATTGCATGGGGCAAAGTATTTTTCCAAATTGGACTTGAGGAGTGGCTATCATCAGATCAGAGTTCATCCAGAAGATATTGAAAAAAACAGCTTTTCGGACTCACGAGGGACATTATGAATTCCTTGTTATGCCCTTCGGTTTAACAAATGCTCCTGCCACATTTCAAGGTTTGATGAATGAGATTTTCCGAAATTGTTTACGGAAGTTTGTCTTGGTATTTTTTGATGATATTCTTGTTTACAGTACTTCATGGTCCGATCATTTGAGGCATTTACATACTGTTTTGGAAATTTTAGAGCATCATCAACTTTTTGTCAAGATGACCAAGTGTGCCTTTGGAGTTTCTACTATTGAATATTTGGGCCACATCGTCTCTAGGCAAGGAGTTTCAGCTGATCCTTCCAAATTAAATGCAGTGGCTGACTGGCCTGTACCTACTTCTGTTAAAAGTTTGAGAGGATTTTTTGGGTCTCACATGCTATTATCGAAAATTTATTCCTCACTATGGTAGGGAAAGTTTCCCTTTGACTCAGTTAACTAAGAAGGATGGATTTTTGTGGACTCCAGAGGCTACTGCTGCCTTTCACAAACTCAAGGAACTCATGTTATCTCCTAGGGTTCTCGCCTTGCCAGATTTTACAAAACCTTTTATCATTGAGAGTGATGCTTCTGGATCTGGTATAGGAGCTGTGTTACAACAGGAAGGCAGGCCTATTGCTTTTACCAGCAAGACTCTTGGTCCTCGAAACCAAGCCCTTTCCACTTACGAGAGGGAAATGATGGCAATTGTTCATGCTATCAAGAAGTGGCATCATTACTTACAAGGAAGACACTTTATCATTAAGACAGATCACCATAGTCTTAAATATTTTCTCAATCATAAGGCTCACACTCCTTTTCAGCAAAAATGGGTCACCAAGCTTTTGGGCTATGATTATGAGATACACTATAGGCAAGGGAGTGATAATAAAGCAGCTGATGCTTTGTCTAGATTTCCTATCAGTCACAGTTCTTCTACTGACCAAGTTCAAGTCTTTGCCATGGACAGCTTGCCCATTGGAACCGATGTTTCTGGGCAATATATTGAGAATTTGGCAATTACATATCCTTATCACAGTTGGATGGATGATTTACGACGGTACAATGAGGGTGATCCTTGGATTCTTAGTAAAAACCAAGAAGTTCTAACTATTGCTGGTCTTACACAATCACCTCATGCACCATCTCTTTCTACAACAAATCATTTACTCAAGTTTCACATTGACAATGGTCTCCTTAAATATAACTCCAGAATAGTCCTTAGTCCTGATTCGATTTGGAAGACCAAAGTTTTTGCTGCTCATCACTCAGTTCCAACGGCTGGTCATGCTGGGTTCTTGAAGACTTATCAAAGACTTTCCCGGAGTTTTTATTGGCCAGGTATGAAACATGATGTGCAGAAAATGGTAGCTGAATGTCACACCTGTCAACAACATAAGTATGAAACTGTGACTCCTGCTGGATTGTTGCAACCCTTGCCTATACCAGATAAGGTGTGGACTGATATCTCCATGGATTTTATTGTTGGATTACCCCCTTGCCAAGGGAAATCTGTGATTTTTGTAGTAGTTGATCGTCTGAGCAAGTATGCCCATTTCATTGCTTTATCCCATCCTTATTCAGCTGCTACCATTGCTCAGCTCTTTATGGACCATGTGTTTAAGTTACATGGTATGCCTAGCTCTATTGTTTGCGATAGGGATCCAGTATTTGTTAGTGACTTCTGGAAAGAATTCTTCAAATTGCATGATGTCGCTTTACGGATGAGCTCTGGTTATCATCCACAGACTGATGGCCAAACTGAAGTGGTTAATCGGTGTTTGGAGACCTATTTGAGGTGCTTTGCTGCTGCTCAGCCCAAAAAATGGTTGCTTTGGTTATCTTGGGCAGAATTTAGCTATAATACAGCCTATCATACATCAACCAAGTTAACCCCATTTGAAGTTGTTTATGGTCAGCCCCCACCTATGGTTACACCATATGAGCCAAGCACTACAAGATTTGCCAATGTTGACAGAAGCTTGGCTGCCAGAGACAGAATGTTGACCATGCTGAAATCTAATCTCCTTATGGCACAGAATCGAATGAAGACTCAAGCTGATAAACATCGCTCCGAACGGGAATTCCAGGTTGGGGATATGGTGTATTTGCGTTTGGTACCTTATCGGTTACAGTCCTTGGCTGCTCATTCTTACCACAAACTTTTGCCCAAATTTTATGGACCTTATGAGATACTGGAGAAGTTGGGACCAGTGGCTTACAAACTCCAATTGCCTACTGGTTGTAAGATCCACCCCGTATTTCATGTGTCTTGTTTGAAAAAGCATTTGGGAACTCACGTGACTCCTTCGTTAACATTACCTCGAATTACTGAATATGGTATTGTGCAAGATGAGCCACTGGCTATTTTGGAAAGGAAGTTAGTCAAACGTGGTAATGCTGCGGGGGTGGATGTCCTAGTGCATTGGAAGGGTCACACACCAGAGGATGCCACGTGGGAGGACTACCATGACCTCCAGGCCAGATTTCCAGAATTCATTGCCCAGGTTGAAGCTGCTTTCAATTCCAGATGACTCATGTTGCAATTGCTGTAGCAACTCTGTTTTTGTTCTAATAAGTTTTCAATGCTTGTAAACTTAGCTTCAAAGGGAGGGGTAATTATAGGAATTAGGAGTTGGAGCCAAAACTGTAAAACAGTTTTGGATAGTTTGTTAGCCACGTGTCAAGTGTTAGTTGGGGAATCTGTTACAATTACTGTTGTATCCTTGACAGTGGCTTTATTACCAATTTGGGGAGCTATTGTACGAACAATTTGAGAAATATACAGAAACATTCTTTGGGTTCTCTCTGTTCATGGTTATTACCTAAGGTTGAAAGATAGAGTCTTATCAGTCAGCCTCTGGCTTTCTTGATGGAAGTGGGTGCAGTAGAATCTACAGATGAAGGAGGATGAGGAGGAGGAGTTGAGCTTTGAGGTTGAACCTGGTGGTCAATGATGGAGTGGAGCTTTGAGGTTGAACGAGAACGAGAGTGAGAGCTTGAGAGGGAGAGGGAGTTGCAGCTAGGGTTAGGAAATTAAGGAATGAGAGAGGTCAGATAGAGTAGTCTATGAGTTTTAGTTTTGGAGTCCAATCAGGTGCCAAAGGGTACATGGTACACTTTTTAAATACCCATTCAAGCCTTGCCACATGCAAATTAAATTACACAAATAATTTAGGACTGTTTACAAAACTCCCAAACCGTAGTTGAACCAAACCAAACCAGTTCGATTTAGTTTTTCAAACAGTTGACTTTTTCTTTAGTCAAAACCAAACCAAACTAAACCAATGTAATCAGTTTGGCCGGATTAATTGGATCGACTAGATTGATGCCTACTCCTAAACGTGATTATGAGTCAGTAGAATTTTTTAGAGTCCAGAGCTATTTTTAGTGAATTTTTCAAGTATTAGAAAATATAAATAATAATTAATTTATTAAGAAGTGACACGTGGTGCAATCTGGAGCATCCATTTGGTGCTTGCACGGCAGTGACAAGGCAGTAACATTGCACCATGTGGCATGACCAGATTTGTTAAAGGGTGATCAGGTGCCATGTGGTGAATTAGTGATGATTAGATAGTGACGGTTGAATGTGGAATGCTGACTGTTGAGTCACCTACCCAACTCATCCAAGTCATCCATTTATGTTGACTTTTGACTGTTGAATCTCAGCTATTCATTGTGTTGATCGTATATTGACTGTAGCTGTAGCTGTCCAAAATTTTTTTATAGAAAAATCTCAGTTGTCCATTCTAGATTCTCTTCACCCCTCATTGCATACAATTCATTTTAGCTGTAGCTGCTTCCTCTTCTTCATCCGTCTGTTGCTTCTTCTTCTTCTTCTCAGGTTTAATTAAGTAATTAAATATCAGGAATTTGGAAAATATCGGTAGTCTAAAAATGTGGAAATATCAATGAAAATATCAAGAATGCATCAATATTGTTAAAATTGATGAAAAGCCATTAAAATTATTATTTTTTAAATGTGGAGATTTTGAACAAAAACTAGAGACATTCTTGTTTAAACAATTATCTAACAATTTAACCAAAGAAATTGATAAAACTTAATTATATGGTGGATTTATGTGACTAAGATTGCATATAATGCTCGCTGAGAAATAATAAGAGTTTTAAGTATTTTACGAATACCTTCAGCTAGAGGTATTTTTTATGTAGTGAGAGATATAAGGGAAATTGTGAGAAATATTTTGTAAGACAAAATCATATAATTGGTGTGGATAAATTTAACAGAAATAAGGAAATGACACAAAAAAATCATCCCCCTAGGTAGATAAGCTGCTGTTAGCATTAAATGGTATGTCGAATTTTTTCGAAATTTCAAATGAGTTAG
>NW_023010321.1:20300-22646 GCF_902201215.1 Prunus dulcis | reverse complement strand
GCAAGAAACCAACATATACATGAAACCAAGCATGAAAACAATAAATCCATTCCCAATTCAACATAACATAGGGTGATTAAAAGATCCGACAAAATTAAATCCATTCCCAATTCAACATAACAGATAATGTAATCCATGAACCCATTAAACAGAAAATCCATGAACCCATACCTATAAGCACATTATTAACAGATCGCAAAGCATATACCTAAAACCCTTTAACAAAACAACCTAATATCATTCAATGAATTTACAAGGGGAAGATAGGGTTTGTACTTACAGGTTGGACGAGCTCACAGATTCGACGGAGCCTGGAGAGTGCAACTTTTAATTAGAGCAGAAGTGAGAGAGCGAAATGTTATGTTGCGCGAAATCTGAAAATTTTAGGTTTCAGGGTTCGAAGTATAAGAATAAGAGCCAAATCTAAAAAATTTAGGTCGCGCGAAAATTTTTAGAGAGCGCGCGCTTTAAAACGTCGAAAGAAAAACCAAGGCGAAAGTTCTACAAGGACCGACGTAAATTTAATATTCCACGACGGAAACTTCATTTTTCGGATTAAGAACGTAAGGCCGTTTATTTTGAAGCTTCATTTTTCGGATTAATTTTAAATTTATTTTGAATATTTTTATATAACGACGACTGAAAAACCACGTCGGGGTTAAGAAATTAAAGACGTTGTAAATTATATAAACCGACTTACATATTAAAATGACGTCGTTTAAAGCGGAAACCATGTCGTATATTTTACTGCACGACGTAAAATATGTATTCCACGACTCAACCACCGTCGTTAAAAATTAATACCCTAAACCCTTAAAACTAAATTATACAATTTAAAAAAATTAAGTTTATAAAAGGGTTTATGGTTTTACAGCCTAATATATACCCTAGACTACCCAAAAATTATACTTTAAAAATAAACCCCAATAAATAAAAACCCTAATCTCTAAACCCTAGACTCTAAACCCTAAACCATAAAACTAGAAGTGATTTTATGACTCATCAAAAGAATTTTGTTTTGGAAGGTCATTTTAAATTTTTGTTATTCAAAATGAATTTTTTCAAGGTTTAGGGGGAATAAAATATATCAATGATTTCATAGGAGTTGACTTTTCATTTTTCTGATTTATTTTAAATTTATTTTGAATATTTTGATATAAAAATAATAAAATATTCTTATCACAATAACAAACCACGCCGGGGTTAAGAAATTGAAGGCGTTGTAAATTATAATAGACGACTTACATATTAAAATGACGTCGTTTAAAGTAGAAACCATGTCGGATATTTTACTGCACGACGTAACATATGTATTCCACGACTCAACCACCGTCGTTAAAAATTAATACCCTAAACCCTTAAAACTAAATTATATAATTTAAAATTTTAAGTTTATAAAAGGGTTTATGGTTTTACAGCCTAATATATACCCTATACTACCCAAAAATTATACTTTAAAAATAAACCCCAATAAATAACAACCCTAATCTCTAAACCCTAGACTCTAAACCCTAAACCATAAAACTAGAAGTGATTTTATGACTCATCAAAACAATTTTGTTTTGGATGGTCATTTTAAATTTTTGTTATTCAAAATGAATTTTTTCAAGGTTTAGGGGAAGAAAATATATCAATGACTTCATAGGAGTTGACTTTTCATTTTTCTGATTTATTTTAAATTTATTTTGAATATTTTGATATAAAAATAATAAAATATTCTTATCACAACAACAAACCACGTCGGTGTTAATAAATTGTAGACGTTGTAAATTGTAATAGACGACTAAGTTGTTAAAATGACGTCGTTTAAATGAGAAACCATGGCGGCTATTTAACTATCCGACGTAAAATATATATTCCACGACTTAACCGCTGTCGTTACAAAGTACTACCCTGAACCCTTAAGAAATTGAAGATGTTATAAACCATAAACGACTCAATTGTTCAAAGAACGTCGTCTAAATATCCTTTTACGTCGTATTTGTTTAAAACGAAACAACAAAATACGACGGTTTTTGACTTTATTAGGTCGTTGGAAAAGTATTACACGTCGGTTACGCAATTTGTATGTTTGTTTTTTTTTTAATTTAAGAAAACCTCAACAAATTTTTACATTATATATTATAGACAAAATTTGTACATTATACATAAATATCAAGTGTTCAATAATTCCCCTGTTCAATAATTTGGCAAACAAACTCTGCCCATTCATTCCGGACTTCATCAATTGCTTCTTGGGGGTATGAAGCTTCCTGGTTTCCCTTGGCATACTGCATAAACAATGACTATTAGGGTTTATAAATAAAAAGAAATTCAATCACAGACGACGATATTTTTCATAACCGA
>NW_023010321.1:0-20231 GCF_902201215.1 Prunus dulcis | reverse complement strand
CGTAAAATGTATGAAGGTAATTTCTTCTTACCTTCTTCTCAAACGCCAAGGAAGGATCCATGATGATGTCCCTCATGAAGCGCATCACATAATACCCGCATTCGACACTGCTGGGTTGCTTTGGTGTGCCTGACAGTGTTTTCCAAATTACTGATTTAGGGCCTGCTCTGGCTATGTGAGAATTATATATTTTTATAGCACTGTTCACGATGTTTTTGGCCTCTTCATCGACCACACGATTTCCGGGCAGAGGATCCAGAAAATAGACGGTTTCCCTCTTTGCTCTCCCAATCAGCAAGATCCAATGACGGCTGCACAAAATTAATATAAAAACGACGGTTATTTACAAAAACGACGAATTATAATAGTTCACACGACGAAATAAAGTAGAAAACGACGACATTATATATTTATCACGACGATAAATAACTACCGACGTGGTTAGTAGTTTCAAACGACTCAATAAAATAAAACAACGACGTGGTTAGTTTATACGCTGTCATTTATTGAAAATCATAAAAACAAAATCCTATTAAGGAGACTAACCCTGGATTGTAAGGCATCATGAAAATCTGTTCACCGTCTATCTTCTGAAGTCGAGCTGCTACCAGTCGTGATCTGTCAGCTATTGTGCCAGAGTTGGCACTAACTGAAGCAGGGTCGATAAAGCCAACCATGCTGCACATATTTGCTTGTTTCAAAACATCATGTAAGTTCCTAAATACATAAAATAATATAAACAAGTCAGCACAAAAAAACACACGACGGTTATGTATAACAAAACGACGTATTATAAAATTTCACATGACGTACTGAAATAGAAAAGGACGTTATAATATATTTATCACGACGGTACATACTAACGACGTGGTTAGTTAGTTAAGACGACGCAATATATAAACCAACGACGCATTATTTTAGAATGACAAACCTCATATATACAGCAACCACAGTAGCTCCAATTTCTTCCATGCCTGCAAATTGTGTAATATCTTCAGGCAGGAGGAAGGTATCGCGATCACCACCAAACACCTCCTTATCAATTGTAAATTGCAGGAGCTTATCCTCAGGAAGGAGTGTCGCTTCCACATAACGACAAAGGCTTTTTAAAGAAGATGGCGCCTCCATATTTGAATAATCACCAACTTCAATAACCTGTTTAAAGAAATAAAAAAATGACGTGGTAATTCAATAAAAACGACGGTTTAAGGAATAAAACGTCGTCTTAAAAGAATTTAAACGACGGTGAAAAAACCGTCGTGGTGAATAATTTATTACGTCTTAGAAAAAAATTCCGCCGTCTAAGTTGTAAACAAACGACGGTTTAAAGAAAAATATCGATGTCTGAAATTTTGAAAAACAAATAAAAAAGGCAAAGTTATGTGAACATACCTTGTCGTCATGCTTTTCTTCATCTTCTTTCTCCTTTTCATCTTGTTTTTCTTCTTTCTTCTCTTCATCTTTTTTTTCTTTTTCCTTCTCTTCATCTTTTTTTTCTTCATTCTTCTCTTCATCTTGATTTCCTTCATTTTTCTGTTGTAAGTAATAAAGAATGTAGAGAAAGTAAAAAAATTAAATTCAAACGTCGTGGTAAGACAAAACACAAGACAGTATGTAAGAATTATGGACGTCTTAAATTATTAGACGATGGTAAATAGTAAACATCGTGGGATTTATATATTACGTCGGGAATGACTAACACCGTCGTCTAAAAACCACAAAGTTTTAAAAATAACGACATTTAATGGCGTGTAAAACAAGTAAACTAAATACAACGTGGTATTGAAATACAAACGACGGTTTATTTTTAAAATCGTCGTGGTATGTATTTCAAACGACGGTTTTATTAATAATAACGACGTCTAATAGTTTTTAAAAAAATAGAGAATTCAAAGTTCAGATATGTTACCTTTTCTTCCTGATGTTTCCCATTTTTGGCAGTATCATCCTCAAAATGTAAGGATCTCACATCACCTCCAGAGCAGCTTGCTTTGTCAGACATTGGATTTTTGGGACTTTGGCTAATTCTTGGTTTAAGCATGCTTGGATCAAAATTGGGAATTAATTGGGAAAGTTGACTCAGGAAATGCTCCCTCTCAGCCTCTACCAATTGTTTGGTTCTAGCCTCCATCCTCAAAGCCTCTTCCCTTGCCTTATCCTCCATCTTTTTAGTCTTTTCTTGAAGGAGAACTCTTAAACTGTCCTTTAAACGGTCGTCAAAGCTCATCCTCTGGGGTTTGGGTAAATTGAAATACTGCCTTGGGGAAATCCCAGCACCTACTCCTCTCACTCTGCCTGGATGCTCGGGGCCCAAAGCCATGGTCAGCACATCATTGCTGCCATATACACCGACTTTGCCTTCCGAGACTTGTTTTTGCAATTCATCCTAAAACAAAGATATATAAAAAAGTAAGAACAAAAAACACACGACGGTTATTTATATACAAACGACGTATTATATAATTTCACACGACGCAATAACATATAAATCGACGTTATTATAATTTATCACGACGGTAGTTATACCGACGTGGTTAATTTTTTAAAACGACGAAATGAATAAACCACCGACGTCTTATGCTATAATTACAGAAAACAGAGTAGTGATTCCTTATTTAGACCTTTAACGACGTTTTTTAAAAAGTTTCGACGTGGTAATATCATTCACACAACGCTAAAATGAACCACCGACATCTTATGCTATAATTAAAGAAAACAGAGTAGTGATTCCTGATTTAGACCTTTAACGACGTTTTTTAAAAAGTTTCGACGCGGTAATATCATTCACACGACGCGAAATATAACATAAGACGTAATAAGAATTATGTCTCAGTTTAATAAAAATTTAAAAAAGAGTGAGTAGGCTTACAATTAATTTTGCTTTCTCTGCCACCTTTGGATCGGGGATGTTACCATGTTTGTCCTGTCTAGCTTTCTTCCATAAGGTAGATCGATCAATTTCTACCCCAGGCATGGTTTCCTCCAATTGATCCTCCAATCCAGCATATCCTTTTCGAGACAATCGATGATTGTACTCAAGTTTCTCCCTAATCTGTGAATGTTGAGAATGCACAGACTCAAAATCTTTGGATAACCTTGAAGCTACAAAGGCATCCCATTGTGCTTTCTCTATGAATTTATATGTTTCAGAGGGTTGGCTTAATTTCTCCCTGCCATTGGTGTATGGAAGGATATAATGCCTCGTTAGTGTAGACTTGAAATCCTTCCATTTCTTGGCAGCAGAAGCTAACACAGAGTTCTTGCCCCTTGACCTACCACAAAAGCCATGTCAACTGCTTCCCAAATCTGCTCCTTTATATCCTTGGGGATTTGAGACCATTTCATGTCCACAAGTGGAACTCTGGAGCGTGCCAACACACCAATGTAGGACTGCATCTCACTATGTGTTTGGCCAATTCCTTTCCCCCTTTTATTGTACTCAACAATTGGCCTCAGTTTCTGAAGTTTTCTCTTCACAACACAAGGCATTGTGCTCATACCTCGACCAGACTTTGAATCATCAGAGATTGTTGTCTGGCTGGTTGGTTCTGTCTCAGCAGATGATGAAGCAAACTTCATCTTCTTCGAAGACTTCTCTTGAGGAGTTACCATTCCAAGCTCCTTACCTCCATTTTCTTGGAGCCAGAGTCCTTACTTTGGTGTTGAGAAACCATTTTTACAGACAAAACTGCAAGTGAAAATATTTCAGGAAAAGATTAAGAACACAAACGACGGTTATTAATAAAATACGATGTATGATATGATTTTAAACGACGCAATAAAATAATCTCAGACGTAATAAATGTTTAAAACCAAGGTAATTAAACAACGACGAAATAATATAAAATAAGACGTAATAATAACTTATTACGTCGATATTTACCGGACGCTGTGATAATTAACTATAAACGACGAAATATTTATATAACGTCGTGGTATTGATGTTCACACGACGTCAATAGTAATATACCGTCGTCTATATAAGGATCCAAAACCCTTCTTTCTTTCTTTGTGAATGTTTGATTGCAGATTTGATTTTTCTGAACCATGGTTTTTGTTTTCTAATTTGATAAAATACAAGGCCAAGAAAGAAAGTTTTGGAATCTTATACAGACGACGGTATTTTAATATGACGTCGTGGTATTAACATTCACACGACGTAAAACAATAAGATACTGTCGTCTATATTAGATACCAACTCTACTTTCTTTTTCTTTATATTTTATCAAATTATGGAAAAACAAAAATCATTGTTCAGAGAAATCAAACCTGCAATTAAACAAGCAAATAAAAAAAAGACTATAATTTTAAAAACAACTTTGTCAATTTTCAGACGACGCTAGAACGATTGACGAACCGTCGTGGTCTACATATTTAACCACGTAAATATGAAGCTACCGTCGTCTTGTTTAGTTGAGGTAGTTGTCTTCAAAGTTGGAAACTTTCCATCTTTGTCTGTATATTTTATCAAACTTGGAAAGAAGTAAAATGATTTTGACCAGAAAAAAGGTAAAAAGATTTTTCAAACAAAAAACGTATGAGCATGCAAAACAGCAACCAAAATAGTGAAAATGAAAGCTTACCTTTTGCATGCAATGAAAGCAAGAGGAAGATGATGTTTAAGTTCAGAGACGACGAAGAAGACGAGAGCAAGACGATGAGATACTCTGGCAGTGCTCTGACAAGGAAAAAAGACAAAAAGTTTTCTCTGGAAGATTGAAATTTTTAATCGGGTTTGGAAACAGTGCATGTATAAGTCAGGTAGACGAAAAGTTTCTTACATATAAAACCATTTCAAAAAAATAATACGGCGGTTACATATAACTACGCCGTATAAATTACAAAATACGA
Source organism: Prunus dulcis (assembly GCF_902201215.1). Lineage (NCBI taxonomy): Eukaryota > Viridiplantae > Streptophyta > Magnoliopsida > Rosales > Rosaceae > Prunus > Prunus dulcis. The sequence continues at coordinate 15,380 of NW_023010321.1, read as the reverse complement.
CGGTACATTTAACTTCGGACGTGGTAAATAAATACGACAGTAGTGTTGTAGGTACCGTCGTAGTAAACTCAAAAATTAAAGTACATAAGTAATAACTCGCGTCATGGTAGATTATTTAACACGTCGTTGAAAATTGTCTCTCTGATTGCAAATTTGCAACGACGTTAGGTATAATATTTGTAGATACACAAACGCACACACATCATCAACTTCCAAAAAATTGTCTCTCTGATTGCAAATCTGTGTCATCTGTTAAGATTATGATGTGGAACAGAGTTCCATCTGGTTAGATTTCGTAACCCTTGGGATCTCAGAAAAATTTGATTATGTCGGCGGTTTTATATATAAACCGTCGTGGTTATTTCAATTCTTGTCATTAAGTAGATCTACCGACGTAGGATAAGAAAATCAAAGAAAAAATTGTTAACAAAAATTCTTATTAAGACGACGGTTTAAATTAAAGGTACGACGTATAAAATGAATAAATACGACGTTAAATTTTATAGCACGATTTAAAGATAACGTCGTAGAACTATACGAGAATGACGTCGATATATTTATATTTTCCGTCGTTGTACATTAATTTAATACGGTGATATTTTGTATTTTAAAGCCGTGGATTTGTTTGTAATTATACTGCGTCTTATACGAAAACCTCGTCGTGTTATTTTATGAGTAAAAACGGCGGCTTTTATTGAAATCATCGTCTTTACTTTCCACGTCGGTCGATTCATAACTTCTGCCGTTCTTTGTTGGCTTTGATTTTACACTGCGGAAATGTGTTTCAAATAGACGTCGGTTGTTTAATTAGGTACGTCGTTGTTTTTAAACAGCCATTTGAATCTCCATTTTTAAGTCGTCTAAGGTGGTATTACACGACGGTGTTTTTAGAACCGTCGTCTGTTTAAAAACCACGACAGTTTTCACTTAGACCGTCGTTGTTTTCTGGTCATCTTTTTCACTTTTTGTAGTAGTGATCCCATCTTTTGACTAATACCTACTAACTTTATCTCCACTAATTCCCACATAATTTTACCTAACCATTATCCCATCTTTTGACTAATACCTACTAACTTTATCTCCACTAATTCCCACCTAATTTTACCTATGTGGGATTCATTTATTTTATAACACTCCCCCTTGAAGACCACATGTGATATGTTAGTTGCATCATTAAAGACTTGCTTGGAGAAAACCCAGTGAGGTGGAAAACTGATGGAAGGAAGAAAGAAGAGTACAACAATCTGTATAGCATACTTCTGGATGCTCCCCCTGATTAATATCTCCCCCTGATGTCTTCATGACTATCTTTTGGAGTGAGAATCTTTCGGAGTGAGTGGAGGATGTAGCCATTAACAATTCTCGTAGTTGAGTAAGTAAATATATTTCCAGTGAGCTATCTCTATGTAAATCATAGAAATTTTTCAGAGTCTGCGTTTCTAACAAAACTTGGGCTATTTGTAAGTTCACTTGAAAGAATATGCCCGTACAAGGTGTTATGCGGAGATAACATCAAATATACCTCACATCATTCCAAAATGATAGTGATGGAGTTGAGCCCTATCTGGAAAATATGATGTCCGATCGAACATACTTCCGGAAAATCATTAAAGTGTCCAACGGATAATCCTCATAAAAATGCTTCAATACTTTCTTAGTATAAGCAAGAATCTAGTTGGCACAATGCTCGATCCTTAAGTCGAGAAAAATATTTCTTGAACTCATCAGAAGCTTTAATGTGTTGCAAACACATTATAATCCATGTACTCACTGAGACAATTTATGCACATTAGTATTGAGTACAGATTTTGTGCTTCAAGCATATGTCCTTCAGGGACTTGCTTCATGCAATTTCAATCCTTTCAAGGATTTTGTTTAAAGGGATTAAACTTTATGACACATTATATAGCTTTAACCCACCTATTTATACATCTTTAGGGACTTCAGGTGATATGCTCTGTGCATTTAATAACCCTTAAAGATAACATGTTGGTCTCCGTAAATGTGCAATAAAGGGGCACAATTGAATCTATAAATATGAAGAAAACCCAACATCCCTTGTTTATGCCAAAAACATTGTGTCATACAAAGTTGGTATATTCCCTTTTATTCCGAACACCCAAGTATAACTTTCAGTATTAACAAATTTTGGGGTTCGTACTGTGGGTTGTTCTTTCACGTTCATTCGTATCTATAATGGAATTACCTCATTCCATTTTGGCCAATGATATTGTCGACATTTAATAATTGAACGTGGTTCCAATCAACACAGCCCATTGATGATTTGAGTAGCTACTCCAAAATTAAAATTTGTCATTCATCAATTCACGATCCCACATTCTCATGTGCATGCGCATGCATCAATTATAAGCATTTCTTTGCTTTTGGGTACCCAAGCCACTGCAGGGGTATTTTATTATGTGAGAATGTGGATTATAACCTCCAATGGAGCGTTATTTTATAGTAGGGCGTGGATAATCTCCATTTAGGGAGTTGGAACATTTAGAGCCCATATATCTGTCATGCTGCAGGCATGCCACAGATTAATACATACATGTCAATTAATTTCTGGGACTTTAACCCATACAATTTGCTACGCATTAGGCGTGCACAATATCAATATTGACATGTCAAAGGATTGTCCATTCGGGACTTCAATCCACATCATTTGCTACGCAACAGGCGTATATCATATTTATCACTGCTATACCCATATTCTGTTCTTATGGGACTTTAATCTATACAGCGGATTATCAATGTATCCAACTTGCAATTTGTAAAAGTTGCATTAATAATTCATGGATACATACAAGCCATTCTTTTGGAACAGACTTATCTCCCCATTTGGTTACCTTTCAAGATAAAATATCAAATAAGTATATAAGCATAAAATAACACAAGTATTGCTTACATCTTTAGGTGGGAGAAACTTTTCTCAAGTATCATTCGAGCTCGTATCTGCCCAGTAAATGTAGTGCTTGATGATCTAGTTATATCCTGCAAAAGCAAAAGTCACAATTCTTCACTCTGTCAAAAACAAATAACCCTCAGAGTTAGGATCACTGCATGGATTCTTTCTTCGGATGTTCATTCTAAAGAAATAAAATCCCTTATGAACAGAGAGTTATAAAAAGAAAGAAAAGATACAAAAATTGTGATATTGATTGCAAGGTAAGGTAAGCAATCAGGGAAGGAAGCTCGTGGGAGCAGACAACAAGCTCAGCAATTAAGGAAGGAAGCTGGTGGGAGCAAACGACAAGCTCTCATTTCTCAAGGACCTAAGGAGATTAGAGCATAATGTCGCCTTCACAGTTCCTGATAAGAAAAACAAGTAGATATCGCATCACTAGGTATGGGAAAAACTGGATGTCTTCTGCAAAGAAAATTTCGTTAGTAACACATTTATACACAAATACAATGAATAGGTAGAACCGGTGAATTTCAAATTAACCATAGGAAAATTGCGAGATTCTCGGGATATTTTTGAAAAAGTAGTTCCGTGAAATCCGTAAAGCAAAATCGGCTTTGACGAAAATAATACTTGAAAACGCCGAAAGTGCCGACAGGCATTATCAGAGGCCACGTGAAGTTTTGGACTCTGGAAAAGAAAAAGATAATATGGGGATCCGAGAAGATATGGGATCCTGAAAATGTTGCCACATTTTCGTCTATAGATATTGCCTTTGCAAAACTTGATTGGAGCAACTGCGTTTCAACTCAACTTCCTTCATTTTCTGAAACTTTAGTTTTTGTAAGATTTTCTTCGAAACCTTCTTAAAATGGCTTCCTCTTCTTCTTGCCCAAATTATTTCAATTTAAACGATGCTCCCACAACAACCAGTGACGCCAAAATTTGGCGTCCATCCTTTGTATCCCAAAATCGTCATCTCACAGTTAATGATTCTGTGATGATGAATGATGCTACTGCTGTCATAGTAGCTAGGAATTTCATTATTCCAATGGATGAAATGTTGTTGACAGGGAGGTCTGAGGAAGAGGCTATTGATGACTCAATGGCTTTTAGCATTCAGAGTGCTGCTTCTGCTTCTAACATGGCTGATCGTTTGCGTGCTAGAGCAAACGAGGTTCAGAGGCTAACAACTGAAAATTCGTCTCTTCAAAGAATGCTTCATGAGTCTCAACAGGAGGTTGAGAAACTTAAAGGAGAGAATAATTCCTTGTTGAAACTGGTGAATTCGTACTTCGTTGATACACTGAGAAGGCTAGACATGCTGCAGGTCTCAAATGAAAGAATTTTGGGAGACCATGAGAGGCTCATGGCTAAGCTTAAGAGGCGCCGTCCTCTTCCTTCCGAGGCTTCCAGAACATAATGTAATTTTATAGATTTTACAGGGCCTGCACCTTCATTGCAGGTGGAAAAAATCTATCTGTTTTATGCTCCTTTGCTGTTATAATAATTGCGCACATTCTTAAACTTGCACATATGGTTTTTACGTCTTATCAAAATGACGGTTTGGAACCTTGTGCCTTATAGGTTCAAATAACCACATCGACTCTCCCAAATTTCATATTTCAACGCATGTGAGCCCATAATTTCTGGCCCAGGCTAAACACAGAACTCAGAATTTATTTGCCCTTTTCAAATGGACATGAAATATGAATTGAGTAAAGACCACGATAATATCGCAATATAGTAGTGAAGAACATTAACTACTATATACCCACAACTTCAAGTTTAGGATCTCTCATATATTTGGATCCATGGGCTTCCGGCCAAATTATGTGGGGAGCCTCAATTCATCATTTGAAGTTTATACTGATATTATCCATTTCACGGTGTATTTTTAACAACCGGATTCACAAAATATATTTCTTCCTTGAGGTGTCGATTATAACAAAATCTAACTTTATTAAATTCATCATTCTCTTATGCCAAGAAAATATGTGGTGTACCACAATTTGCAATAATACCTCAAGGATTGTCCATTTAACTGTTGGAACTTTAGGTTCTCAACACTGTTAGATTTTGAACTTCAGGCCAAAATCACATATTCTCATGGTATGGATATTCAATCCCCTTAGATTTTGAACTTCGGGCCAAAATCACATATTCTCATGGTATGGACATTTTTACAATTTTCTGTACATATTTCGGGACTTCAAGTCCTTACATAATTGTCCATATTTTGAGAAACTTCTGGCATCTCATTTAATTGGTCATCCATGAGTTTAAGGAACTGCAGGTTCCCTTTTGTATATAGTGACGGTTTACTCAAAATGGTTAATATTTATGCATACGTCACTATTAATGTGAATAGTACTATTCATCAAGTCATGAATACATATCTATTAATGTGTGCAGTACATTTTCCAGTACAGTTATTATTCATGTGTACGGCACTTTTAACCAAGACGGTACTATTACATCATCAAGGGACTCTAGGTCCTTATTTACATGTCAAGGATCAAGGATCTTCAAGTCTGATCTCTTGTTTACAAGTATAGTACCGGAGAGACTGCCAGCTCTCATATCAATATCATCATCAAGAATCTTCAAGTCCTGATGTAATTGTATGATGAGGATCAAGGAACTTCTGGTCCTGATCTGCATACTGTAAAAACTCATCATACAGCACAATTAATCCATAAAATAAATTGTTGGTAAATAAATTACTGGTATGGACGATAAACCCGCACCATTGTAAATGTGCGGTAAAATAAATTCATAAATTAAATTGCTTGATGTATGGACGTTAATCCCGCACCATACCTTAAATAAAAGTAAATTTGCGGTAAAGTAAATTCATAAATTAAATAGCTTGCTGTATGGACGTTAATCCCGCACCATACCTTAAATAAAATTAAATGTGCGGTAAAGTAAATTCATAAATTAAATAGCTTGCTGTATGGACATTAATCCCGCACCGTACCTTAAATAAAATTAAATGTGCGGTAAAGTAAATTCATAAATTAAATAGCTTGCTGTATGGCCGTTAATCCCGCATCATACCTTAAATAAAATTAAATGTGCGGTAAAGTAAATTCATAAAGTATGAGGGTTAATTCCACATCATACTTTAAGTAAAAGTAAATTTACGATAAAGTAAATGTGCTTGTATGGGCACTAATTCTGCTCCATACATTTAAATAAAAGTAAAGGCGTGGACGATAAACCCGCACCACCCTTTTAAATAGATACTGTTGTATGGGTAATAAACCTACACCATACAATAAATAATGTACAGTAAAGTAATTTCATAAAGTATGAGGGTTAATTCCACATCATACTTTAAGTAAAAGTAAATTTACGATAAAGTAAACGTGCTTGTATGGGCACTAATTCTGCTCCATACATTTAAATAAAAGTAAAGGAGTGGACGATAAACCCGCACCACCCTTTTAAATAGATAATGTTGTATGGATAATAAATTGTGTGGAGAAATAATAAAATAATAGAAAAGGTAAGAGTCAGGGAGCTTATCCTTCCAGTTGGTTTGCTTGTATATCTCTCTAGCAGACCACAACTCCTCCATTACTTTTCTTCCTTACATCAACATAATGGTTAGTAGTATAGATAATAGTGCAGCACAAAAATTATACCTGAGAGCTTCTCGTGCTGATAACGTGTTGTAAAATGAACTGGGATATGTGCGAATATTGAGCTGCACGTAAAGTAGATGAGACACAGCATTTAACGAGGTTCGGCTATGCCTACGTCCTCGGAGAGCAGCAGCAGTAACTTTTCACTATGTAAAATAATAGGGCTACAACTTTAGTGTTTACAATATGAATGGCTCACTCAATTTTCTCTTTTGGAGAATTTCTCTCTTGCTCTCTTTCCTCTCAACTCACTCACCCTCATTCTTCCTTCTCTTCCTCTTCTCTATGTGTGTTTACAAGCAAATATAATGCCTATTTATAGGCAAAGTAAATGGCTCTTAATGGAGACATAATGATTTATCCCCAACACCATTATCCCATCTTTTGACTAATACCTACTAACTTTATCTCCACTAATTCCCACATAATTTTACCTAACCATTATCCCATCTTTTGACTAATACCTACTAACTTTATCTCCACTAATTCCCACCTAATTTTACCTATGTGGGATTCATTTATTTTATAACATATGGGTATTTTATCATGTGATTTTGAATTGAGATTATTAAATTAAGTGTGTTTAATTTGAAGTTGGACAAACATGACCAAAATACCCCTATGTGTGAATAATTACCCAAATATCCTTGTAGGACAAAAAATTGCAAGCAACATTAGAAGATAGAATGTCCATCTTTGCTGTATCAGCACAGCAAATAATATTATACAATATTAATTATAATAATATACAATAATATTACAATAATATTATACAATATTAATTATTCATAATAAGAGGCCTACAAGCCTGGATCTTTGCTGTATCAGTTCTTATTTTCGTACATCGAACACACACCATTAAACTTAAAGCATGGAAAAACAGACTACTTTTTCTTCCTATTGATCATGTCCTTCTTCAATTGGCTTCGTTCAGCTTCTTCTTCTCCTAAACTATAGGATGCAGCACCAGCTGGAGCCTTCGTCGGTCTGGTGTTGCCAACTCCTGTGACCCCAACCTGCTTGCAGCGTTCACCTGCAATAACTTTATTGTCAGAAAAGTTTAAACCACCTTGACCTGGTCCATTGAAAGAGTCCGCTATCCCAACATACTCACTGCCCGATTCTGCTCTAATTTCATTGTTACAAAACTGGTTCCTAGAGCTGCAGCCTCCTCCCTTATTCGTCGGTGTGGTGTTGCCAACTCCTGTGACCCCAACCTGCTTGGAGCGTTCACCTGCAATAACTTTATTGTCAGAAAAGTTTAAAGCACCTTGACCTGGTCCATTGAAAGAGTCCGCTATCCCAACATACTCACTGCCCTTTCCTGCTCTAATTTCATTGTTACAAAACTGGTTCCTAGAGCTGCCGCCTCCTCCCTTATTCATTTTAACTTTAGGGAGACTAGGGAGGGGCCTTATTTAGGAAGAGGCTAAGGATTCTGGGAATAAGAAGAGGGCTTGATGGAGTATAATTAACTTTTAGAATGGATTTATTAGTGGAAAGCTCTTTTTATAATTACTCTTTTCATTGCCATTAGTGTATGTTCGTTTCATTAACTTTTTTTATTGTTTCAAACAGTTGTTTTTAAATTGGAATAAATTTTTCGGATTTGTTAGGTAACAAATTAAAATAAGAAAAAGTCATGTTTTTACACTCACCTTTATACTTTTATGTGTTTACTTCCGTTTTCTTTATCGAATAGGGCCCTAGGCCTCGTCAATGGGCCAAGCCGGACTAGTTCGGCCCAAATTTAATGGGCTTGGACCGGACCAAACTTCAAAAAGGAGAGAGAAAATAACGGGCTAGGGCGGGCAGATTTTTTTAGAAAATTCAAAACCCAGACCCGATTCATGGGTCGGACTTCAGAAAGCCCATCGGGTTGGACCGAGCTAAGCCCAACGAGCCGGGTCGAAATAGGTCTACTTCATTCGAAAGAAAGAAGAAGAAGAGAAGAAAGAAACAATGTGCCATTCAAAAAGAGGCACTTAGCTGCATCATAATTAGACCGTAACACGTTTTTAGAAATAATTTTAAAAAATAATAAGTATTAAAAAAAGATGGTATGAATAAATATGCAAATGCTTGGTGATGGGTTGAAGAAAAGCATTATTATATTTGGTGGTATGATTATGTTTGGTGATATGATATGTTGTTCGTCTTATTCTTGATATATATAATTGTTGTATTAATAATTGACACAAATTAATGTGCTAATCATCCAATTATAAACTAGGAATGAGTAAAGAAAAGTAAATTAAATGGAACAAAACAAGAAACCAAAATAAACACAAACAACAATTTCTATCATCCCTTTATCACCACTGTATCGCCACTGTATCACCATGGTAGCACTAGTTTATTACGTTTTAGGCAGAGACAAATTATGAACTTCCTCTGTTTTTTAGTTTCGACATCTGTCCAATTTTTTACCGATAACTTTTCAACCATTTATGTAAATTTTGTGTTCTTTATATGGTTGGATTCAACATAAAAAAATGAAGAACATAATCAAGACCAAATGTAAAAAATGGATACAAAAATGAGCAGAATTCAGTGGAAACAAACACAACGTTTCAAACAAGTAACACACGCAAATGAGAAGGGGGAGGGGGCGAGGGGTGTTGTTGTTTGTGATTCAAGTGATATAATCATAATCCTAAACCCTTATTTATACATAATTATATATGTATGCAGGCCTAATTGCTCGGGCTTTCTTAGGCTTAATCGGGCTAGGCTTCAAACACCCAAGCCTAAGCACATCCCAGCCCAATGAGAGTCGGGCCATCCCAAAGCCCATAACAGATCGGGCTGGACTATTTCTCGATGGGCCGGGCGGGCCCCCATTTGCCCATGAGCCCGTGGGCCAAATGATGAGACCTACTTGCACCTAATCCTTTGTCTAACATTTGGTTAGGTAATTTTTAATTTTTTTTTATAATTAACAATGTGTCTATTTTGTGATTTTTTGTCGGAATTTCGTAATTTATTAAAAATCAAATTTCTTTTTTTTTTTTTTTTTTGTGGTCCAAATTAAAAATCAAATATCTATTAATTTCTTTTTTAATGAATGATTATATATACCTATTACTCTTTTATTGTATCTATTAATGCTTAGATTAGGTGCAAGCACGACGGAATCTTATTGACCAAAATGGTAAGGTAGGCTAGGGCGCTACCTTTCATGTCAAGTGGAAAGGTAGAGCGCTATTCGATGAAGAAAACAAGAAGTGAAGACATAAAAGTATAAAGGTGAGTGTAAAAACATGACTTTTTCTTATTTTAATTTGTTACCTAACAAATACGAAATTTATGCCAATTTAAAAACCACTGTTTGAAATAAATAAAAAAGTTAATGAAACGAACATCCACTAATGGCAATGGAATGAGTAATTATAAAAAAAGCTTTCCACAAATAAATTCATTCTAACATGATATTTTCACTATCGCCACTGTATCACCATGGTAGCACTAGTTTATTACGTTTTAGGCAGAGAAAAATTATGAACTTCCTCTGTTTTTTAGTTTCGACATCTGTCCAATTTTTTACCTATAACGTTTCAACCATTTATGTAAATTTTGTGTTCTTTATATGGTTGGATTCAACATAGAAAAATGAAGAACATAATCAAGACCAAATGCAAAAAATGGATACAAAAATGAGCAGAATTCAGTGGAAACAAACACAACGTTTCAAACAAGTAACACACACAAATGAGAAGGGGGAGGGGGGGGGAGGGGTGTTGTTTGTGATTCAAGTGATATAATCATAATCCTAAACCCTTATTTATCTATATATATAAAGCAAAAGGCAGAGAATGGTGAAACATTCAAAATACCAGAAAATACCCTTGGTTAATGCAAACATTACAAATTGAAATTATTAATTAAATGAGGATAATATGGTAAATTCAAAATTTTTCGTATTAAAAAATTAAAAATAAAAGAAAATTCAGATAATGGATCCTATTTTTATGGAACACAACTATCCATTATCTTTTTTAATTCTAAAATAAATTTAATTTTTTTTTCAAAAATCCTCTTGCAGGCGCGGAAGCGCGTGCAGAGAGGCTAGTACATAATTATATATGTATGCAGGCCTAATTGCTCGGGCTTTCTTAGGCTTAATCGGGCTAGGCTTCAAACACCCAAGCCTAAGCACAGCCCAGCCCAATGAGAGTCGGGCCATCCCAAAGCCCATAACAGATCGGGCTGGACTATTTCTTGATGGGCCGGGGGCGCCCCCATCGGCCCATGAGCCCGTGGGCCAAATGATGAGACCTACTTGCACCTAATCCTTTGTCCAACATTTGGTTAGGTCATTTTTAATTTTTTTATAAATAATAATGTGTCTATTTTGTGATTTTTTGTCGGAATTTCGTAATTTATTAAAAATCAAATATCTTTTTTTCTTTTTTTTGGTGTTCAAAACTAAAAATTAAATATCTATTAATTTCTTTTTTAATGAATGATTATATATACCTATTACTCTTTTATTTTATCTATTAAAGTTTATAGATAATGGTCCACCTTAATGTGATATAATGATAGATACCTTAATGTGTTTATTGTTGGCCCCTAATGAGTAGTAGGCTATGATTATTACAAATGTGAAAACGAAATGGAATAATAACTGTAGAGGATTGCGTGCATAAGGTTTGGTTTGGATTTAATCTAAGCAGCTCCTTTTGCCAAAATGTTTCCAAAGTTCATGGCTGGATTTCCATTATAACATTGACATTCAGACACACTAACAATGACATCCGAACTAATTGTTGAATTTTTCCAATCTTGGTCATTAGTAGACAAACTAACATGAGATGATGATGAGACACAATGCGCCTACATGATGTGCTTAAAATTTATTTTTTCGGTTGAAAAGGAGGTGCTTAGATTAAATCCAAACCAAACCTTATGCACGCAATCCTCTACCATTATTATTCCATTTCGTTTTCACATTTGTAACAATCATAGCCTACTACTAGGGGCCAACAATAAACACATTAAGGTATCTATCATTATATCACAGGTGGACCATTATCTATAAAATTTAATAGGTACAATAAAAGAGTAATAGGTATATATAATCATTCATTAAAAAAGAAAATAATAGATATTTGATGTTTAATAAATTACGAAATTCCAACAAACAATACAAAATAGACACATTATTATTTATATAAAAAAAATTAAAAAAATTACCTAACCAAATGTTAGAAAAAGGATTAGGTGCAAGCACGACGGAATCTTATTGACCAAAATGATAAGGTAAGCTAGGACGCTATCTTTCATGTCAAGTGGTAAGGTAGAGCGCTATTCGATGAAGAAAACAAGAAGTGAAGACACAAGGTAAGTGTAAAAACATGACTTTTTCTTATTTTAATTTGTTACCTAACAAATACGAAATTTATGCCAATTTAAAAACCACTGTTTGAAATAAATAAAAAAGTTAATGAAACGAACATCCACTAATGGCAATGGAATGAGTAATTATAAAAAAAAGCTTTCCACAAATAAATTCATTCTAACATGATATTTTATACAAAAACTCTTAGAGAGCCTTTTTGAAAAGAAAATCCTCGCACTGCCACCCGAAACTCAAAGTGATCGACTTGGCCCTTTTGACCGATGTTTTGCGTCTCACGTTACCCCCCACTAAAAGGAAGAAGAAGTTCGGGGGGCAATATGAGATTTGACTAATGTTTCAGGGGGCACCGTAGTAATTAAGTCTTTTATTATGTTTTTTTTAATACAAATAATATTAGAGGAAAGGAAAATCGAACCAAGGACCTCACAAATGTAAGGATAAATATTATTAATCACTTGAACTACTTACAAGCCATTGCCCCTAATCACGGCTTGTAGACAAGAAAAAACAAAATTTTGATAATATGTAGGGTACTTATTTTTTACTCCAAGCCACTGGTGCTTATTTTTCTTCGTCACCATGCTCACTATGAGAATGTGAAGGTAAAGAGTCCCACATTAGAAAGTTGATAAACCTAGCAAGGGCTTAGGGCTTATAAGGAGTTGTGTTACTCCCTCCATAGCCAATAAGTTTTGGGGTGGAACCTCAACTTCCTCCACTCACTTTTACTTTACAATCAAGCTTTGCTAGCGAGCACTTGAACTTGTATCTATATAAGGGAGAGGGGAAGCAAAGACCGATACTCAAACTCTTAATATTAAACTCCCTAAAGTGAACATGGAAAAGGTAGGAGGCGGCAGCAGCAGGAACCGTACATTTTCTGGCAATGAATTTATTGCAGGTTAACGCTGCAAGGATGTTGGGATACAGGACTCTTTCAAAGGACTAGGTCAAGATTTGCACAACATTTCTGACAATAAATTTAGTGCTGGTGAATGCTGCAAGGATGTTGGGATACATGACTCTTTCAATGCACTAGGTCAAGATTTTCACAACCTTTCTGGCAATAAATTTAGTGCAGGTGAACGCTGCCAGAATGTTGGGATAAAGGACTCTTTCAATGGGTGAAGGTGCTGTCAAATTTTATTGGCAACATCAGCCTGACGAGGTCTCTGCTAAAATATGAAAACTATGAGAGAATATTTGTTTGTGGGAAATTTCTGTGTATTCTTCTCCTTGTAAGAGGTCATATTTATAATACAACGAAACCTGAATGGGCAAGTAAATAATAAATTCCTAAATCTATTTGCAGTAGGAAATCAGGAATTAAAGTAAATCAATTACAATTATAATAGGAATTCTTGGTGTGTAAGGAAAGTAAGTCAATATCCACAAGTCACGCCAACACTACCCCTCACGTTGGTGCATAGATATCGCCAATGCCCAACTGATCTAGTGAATTGCGGAATGCTTTACTGGAAATCGCGTTTGTCAAAATATCCGCCAATTGATCCTCGGATTTCACAAAAGGAAACTGAAACACTTTAGCCTCAAGCTTTTGTTTGATGAAGTGTCGATCCACCTCAACATGTTTAGTACGATCATGCTGAACCGGATTCTGTGCAATGGCTACAGCAGCCTTGTTGTCACAAAAGAGATTCATTGTGGATGTAGGTTTATACCCAAGTTGAGTAAGCTACTTTCTTAACCAAAGAAGTTCACAAATCCCTTTAGTCATGCCTCTGAACTCGGCTTCTGCACTGGATAAAGCTACTACATTCTGTTTCTTGCTTCTCCATGTCACCAAATTACCTCCCAAGAATGTGAAGTAACCCGATGTGGATTTTCTATCTGTTACATTACCTGCCCAATCTGCATCTAAATAACCATCAATATTTAGATGACCATGCTTTGAGAACATAAGTCCTTTTCTAGGTGCAGACTTCAAATATCTAAGTATCCGAAGAACTGCATTCATATGGTCTTCACTTGGAGAGTGCATAAATTGACTGACAACACTCACCGCATAAGCAATGTCTGGCCGAGTATGTGACAAATAGATCAATCTTCCCACTAACCTTTGGTATCTTTTTCTTTGTTAGTTGGAATTTGATCCGGATATTCTCCAAGATGATGATTCTGAACAAAAGGAGTGTTCGCGGGTTTACAATCTAGCATTCCTGTGTCTATCAATAAGTCTAAGACATATTTCCTTTGAGAGAGAAATATGCCTTGCTGCGATCGAGCCACCTCAATTCCCAAGAAATACTTGAGTCTACCTAGATCCTTCATCTCAAACTTCGTAGCCAGATAGACTTGTAGCTGTGATATTTCCTGTTTATCATTCCCAGTAATAATCATATCATCAACATAGATTATTAATGCTGTTACCTTCCCTTTTCGATGTTTCAAGAATAGAGTATGATCTGAGTTGCACTGTTTGAAACCATTGTTCTTCATTGCCATGGTGAACCGTCCAAACCATGCGCGTGGTGATTGTTTCAATCCATACAATGCTTTTCGTAACCTGCAAACTGTTCCAGTCTGAGTAGTATTATATCCAGGAGGAATGTCCATGTACACCTCCTCCGTGAGTTCGCCATGTAGAAAAGCATTCTTTACGTCAACCTGGTATAGTGGCCAATCCAAATTAGCTGCAAGGGACAATAAGACTTTGACGGTGTTTAACTTTGCAACTGGAGCAAAGGTTTCTTCATGGTCTATACCATAGGTCTGTGTGTACCCTTTTGCCACAAGTCTTGCCTTGTATCACTCGATAGATCCATATGCATTGTGTTTTATAGTAAACACCCATCTACATCCGATAGTCTTTTTTCCTCAGGGTATAGTCTCCTTGGACCCACTTAGGATCTTTCAATGCTTCAGAGACCTTGGTTGGAATATGGATAGCAGACAACTGATGCACAAAAGCCTTGAGTGGTTCAGACAGCTTCTCAGTGGATACATGATTTGCAATTTGATACTTGGATGTCTTGCCAATATCAGGTGAATAACGGTTTGGTGGCTTCCCACGATTTTGCCTGAAAGGTAATTGATATCCAATAGTTTTATCATCTAAATGCACAAGTCTAGTAGGAGTAGTTACCTCAAGGATATTCTCAGGAGATTGGTCTGTTGGTACTGTTGAGTTAGAGGGGGTCTTCATCTTGTTGTTCTATATTGTCTGTAGGTGTGAGACTCGGATCAGAAATATCTTCGCATGGATCAGGTGGGTCAGGCAATTGATCGCTATGAATGGGCGATTGGCCGCTTTTCAATAGAGAGTAATCTCATGCTCCAGACTCGAAATGATCAATCATTTCTATACAAAGGAGAATTTCTTTATTTTCCAAGTTGCTCCAATTCTGATCTTCACTTCGTATCTCTCCCTGAAGTGTAGAATTGGATGATGGGTCATGGAAGAACAGCTCAGATTCCAGAAAGGTCACATCCA
>NW_023010320.1:0-22680 GCF_902201215.1 Prunus dulcis | reverse complement strand
AATAATAAATTCCTAAATCTATTTTGGAATACAATTTCATATAATTAGCATAAGGCCAAAGACCAAAATGTAGTACCTAATTTTACAAGAATATCACTAAAAAATATCAAAATTACACACAATGCCACTCTTTCTAAGGCAAGCATATTATGCCACATGTCTATATCTAGCCAACCATCACGCTGGAATCCCGCCGTCGTCCAGCACCACCGGAATCCCACCGGCGGCTAGCACCGCAGGAATCCCGCCACTTGCCACCACCGTTGGAATCCTGCCACTGGCCGCTGTCGCTGGACTCCAGCCTCCGGCCACCATCGTCGGACTCCCGCTGTAAGAACCCAAAATAAAATATCTAAAAAGAAAGAAAATATCTAAAAAGTAAGGAAAATATCTTTTAGTGAAAAGACCATTTTGCCCTTGCATTAATAATGGGGGAAAATTTGACTTTTTGATCGAGAAATAATTTGGGAATTCCGCTTGCGCCATTGCGTAGAGCACGGCGAAAGGAGTCCGTAGACCCGGAGTGGGCCCGAATCGGAGTTGTAACGAAAAAGTTATGGTCAAAAGAGTCTCAGTGGCATAACCGTAAATATTTCGAAGTTGCATCTATATAAACCCAGACTCTGCGCAAAACGGGCCGCCGACTTCCAGAAGGTGCTGGCGCCGCCTCCGAGCTCCAATGGCCACGGGACCGGTGGCGTTGGAACCGCCATCGAGTCCCCTACCTTCTCCAACCGACCTCAACCCCGGGGCCGCCCTGATCTGGCTGGAAAATCGTGTTTTCCGACGGATGTTCGTTCGAATCCACCCGAACTTCCAGCTCGATTTTCTCCTTCAATTCTTCACCAAATCGATCGAGTAAGGCACCAGGAGCCCGACAGAATTATAAAAGAGATCTTCGAGGGATCGAAGTAGCTCGGACCATCTGTGAGTGGACCTTCTTTCATAAAACAGATTTCATGAATGATTGATGTGCTTTTATATAAATAAATTTTATAAATGAGTTTATATTGATTTTATATAAATAAGTTTTTAGAAATGAATTTATTTGAATAAGTTTCTTTATTTGATCTTTAGTAAGTTTTATTACGGTTCTGAACTTGATCAGTACAGTAACAGTTTTATAAATATGTGCTGCTTATTTAAAAGTCATAGAAACAGAGTTTGAGGTTGAAATCAGATGAGACAGTAGCACAATTTGAGATTTCAGTTTTAATCGGATTTTCTAAAGGAATCTATTTTAAACCCACCTTGTACCCATTTTCTTTATGGTGATTATCCAGAGTCGGACCGATGTCTACGGACATCCAGTCTGATTATAGTTCAGTCAGTGCACTTGACTTTGCCTCACGAGTTACGGGGACGCTCGGACCGTGAGTGCCGGAATTTGCGGCTCGGCAGACTTGGTGTCCCGAGACCTGCCAGGATTGCGGCTCGGCTGACTTTATGTCCCCGAGACCTGCCGGGATTGCGGATCAGGCTGACTACGGTCCCCTGCATCCTGCCAGAGCGACTCGAGTTGACTTGGTGTCATCGAGGAATCTGCCGGCGAGACAGGCTGATCATAGTCCCCTGATTTCGCCAGTTTGCGGCTCGGGTGGACTGCGTGGCGCCCGAGACCTGCCAGGGAATTGACGGATATAACAGGGGTACAATTAGGTGGCAATTTTAAAGGATTTTAAAGCTTTTACTGCAGATATTGTTTACTCATTTTTTTTAGTAAATTCAGTCGAACGAAGGTTTAAAGGATTTTGAGCTTTCTTTTATTCAAGGATGATTTTCAGCCATTTTATATTGGTCTCTCAGTAATTGCACATGTGTATTTTTGGTATTTTTATTCAGTATTCCAGTTCTTTGATTCTTCCAGGCAATAATATCTTTATATCAGATCGATTATGTAAGTTTCTTCATTAGTATACTAATTCATGCTTATAGAATCTTTTATATGGAGATATAGTTAAATTTTCGATGTATATATATCCCTAGTTATTTCAAAATGGGGGAATTATATTCTAGCTTGATTTTAAGAATCTCACTTTTTGTCCACTCACAGTTTAAAACTTGTTTTTCGCCCCCAGGTTGTAGAAGTGCATAGGATCCACCACCGGGCCACTCTTAACCTCCACGCTTCAAAGTCAGGTAAAGTTGTAGAAATTTTTCCTGAAAACCCGTGAACTTTAGAAAATGGCTCTGATATCGAGTTTATTGGAAAATTTGAATCTGGCAAATTTTGGTTTATCCTATTCTGGCAGTTGGGTGGAAATATTTGAGATTGTTTACAGGTGAAATTTTGGGACTGGTCAAAATACAGGAGAAACTCTGCCGAATTTTCGGCAGAAGTCTAAGGGAATTTTAAAGAGAAATTGAAGCAAAAGGGCAAAAAGGTCATTTGTGCCCGACATTCGCCAGGTGTCGGACACGCACAGGACTTGGCTCGAATTTCAAAGTGGAAATTGGGTCGGGTCCTGTCACCCGCCGCCGGCCACCACTGCTGGACTCCTACTGCTAGCCACCATCGTCAGACTCCTGCCGTCGGCACCTGCCACCTGTCACCACCACCGTTAGCTGCCACCTCCCGTCGCCGGCCTGCCGCCGTCTGCAGGGGACCAACTTCGTTGCCCTTTATTCACCTTAAAAAAAAAGATTTTGTGTCATTGAATGGACTTTAACCTTGACCCTCAAAGGAGGAAGGCTCACTCACAAACCGCCACACCAAACTTGATTTTGTAATATTTATTCAGTTATACAATATTTATATAAATAATCAATGGTTTAATTTTAAAAAAAAATCATTTCAACACTTATTCACACAAAAACTGCAAATAAAAACAGAAATTGCAACAAAAAGACAATATAGATATCAATTATGTTAAAAACAAAAACAAAAACAAAAACAGCTACAAAAACAATTGTAATTAAATAAAAACTGCAATGCAATTTCCAGTTTCCAAAAGTCCAATTTTGAGTTCCCTTACTCTTAGGTAGTTCTACTTTTCTCTTGCCCACCCAATTCCTCATCTAGGTAGCCTCTACTCTTCAAATTGGTGAGGTTGAAGGCTAAGAAAAGAGCAAAAATCCAATTTTAATTAAATGAAAACTGCAACGCAGTTTCCAAAAGTCCAATTTTTAGTTCTCTTGCTCTTGGGTAGTTCTACTCTTCTCTTGCCTACCCAATTCCTCATCTGGGTAGCCTCTACTTTTCAAATTGGTGAGGTTGAAGGCCAAGGAAAGAGCAAAAATCCAATTGTAATTACCGAAACTGCAATGTAGTTTGTGCAAAACTACAATGCAAAACCTGTATAAAATTTTACTGAACTAAAGCTTAAATGGTATTGCGAAATATCATGACAGTGATGTCATAAACAATAAGCATCTCTATCCTAAGAACCGCAATATGATCTCAGGTTTCCAGGACGAAATTGAAAATATAGCTAGAAACAAAACAAAATTGAAATATGCATTGCTGGAAACTAAATAATTTAGACAGCAAACTCCACAAGTACAAAGAAGGACATTGTGCTGTGCCTAACTGAGCTGCAGAAGAATCCTTTGAACTACTCCCAATAATCAGCCAATAATCACAAATATAAATATATATCTGAATGTTGAACATAAGGCACAACAAAATTATTGCATTCTCCATAATGAAACCGTAAAAACTTAATTTCACAAAACATGATAGACATCAAATGCATGCAAATTAATCTCAATAATTTCAATCCTCCTCTGCCCATTTTTGAAATAGCAATATAAACTAACAACTGACACAATGATACNGAATCTGATATGGTCTGATTTTTAGGTTATGTGATTGAATTACTTGGAAATGGGCTTTTCTTGAGATTTTTTTGTTTAATTTCAGTGGTGTTGTTTTGAGATTTGAACTGTGGCTGCTTTGTTGTGTTTTGAGTTCGTTTATGAATCTATTAGAGTGGTAGCTAGGATAGCAGATTGATCATCCAAGGGAAATTTCCTCATGTGCTTTAGCATTTCCAATTGCTGAAAAATATTTACTTCTAGTGCTTTAGAAACATCCACCTTTACCATTATATTTGTTATATTTGAACAGATATTACCTGCTCCTGTAATTTTTCTTGACTATGCATCCTTTCCGCAAATTCATCTGCTCCAAGCTCAGCTTCATAACAGGCCATCTCTTCCCTGTCATTCCATAGATGAGTAGTACTAACAACAACATACAATACAAACATCCGAACCTTTCTTGTTATCCTTCCCCACCTTTTAAAGGTAAGATTTGTTGTTTTAGCCCAATATCTAAGGCTAACACACATGAGCACAAGGCTTACAAGTTACAAGACTCTCCAATGAACTCAAGCATTCCTTATGATTGTTACTTCAAAAGGCAATGAGAAATAAACACTGAGCAGAATTTTTGACTTCAAAAATGGGCATAATAGGATTTTGAAACTGCATGCAGTTTTAACTTCAAAAATAGGTAGAGGAGGATTTAGAGGCAGGGTATCATTGTGTCAGTTGTTAGTTTATATTGCTATTTCAAAAATGGGCAGAGGAGGATTGAAATTATTGAGATTAATTTGCATGCATTTGATGTCTATCATGTTTTGTGAAATTAAGTTTTTACGGTTTCATTATGGAGAATGCAATAATTTTGTTGTGCCTTATGTTCAACATTCAGATATATATTTATATTTGTGATTATTGGCTGATTATTGGGAGTAGTTCAAAGGATTCTTCTGCAGCTCAGTTAGGCACAGCACAATGTCCTTCTTTGTACTTGTGGAGTTTGCTGTCTAAATTATTTAGTTTCCAGCAATGCATATTTCAATTTTGTTTTGTTTCTAGCTATATTTTCAATTTCGTCCTGGAAACCTGAGATCATATTGCGGTTCTTAGGATAGAGATGCTTATTGTTTATGACATCACTGTCATGATATTTCGCAATACCATTTAAGCTTTAGTTCAGTAAAATTTTATACAGGTTTTGCATTGTAGTTTTGCACAAACTACATTGCAGTTTCGGTAATTACAATTGGATTTTTGCTCTTTCCTTGGCCTTCAACCTCACCAATTTGAAGAGTAGAGGCTACCCATATGAGGAATTGGGTGGGCAAGAGAAGAGTAGAACTACCCAAGAACAAGAGAACTCAAAATTGGACTTTTGGAAACTGCATTGCAGTTTTCATTTAATTACAATTGGATTTTTGCTCTTTTCTTGGCCTTCAACCTCATCAATTTGAAGAGTAGAGGCTAGGAATTGGGTGGGCAAGAGAAGAGTAGAACTACCTAAGAGCAAGGGAACTCAAAATTGGACTTTTGGAAACTGGAAATTGCATTGCAGTTTTCATTTAATTACAATTGTTTTTGTAGCTGTTTTTGTTTTTGTTTTTGTTTTTGTTTTTTTTAACATAGTTGAAATCTACATTGTATTTTTGTTGAAGTTTCTGTTTTTATTTGCAGTTTTTGTGTGAATAAGTGTTGAAATGATTATTTTTTTTTAATAATTAAACCGTTGATTGTTTATATAAATATTGTATAACTGAATAAATATTACAAAATCAAGTTTGGTGTAGTAGTTTGTGAGTGAGCCTTCCTCCTTTAAGGGTCAAGGTTCGAGTCCATTTAATGACACAAAATGTGGTGGCTGGTGGTGGGATTCCGGCGGTGATTGTTGGCTAGATATAGACATGTGGCATAGTATGCTTGCCTTAGAAGAAGTAGCATTGTGTGTAATTTTGATATTTTTTAATGATATTTTTGTAAAATTAGGTATTACATTTTGGTCTTTGATCTTATGCTAATTAGATGAAATTGTATTCCTATCTTCCAAATTAATAAATTATATTATGTTTTAAAATTAAAGCTCTTTGGTTTTATTTACCTCCAACCAATAAAGTTGACGTGTTTTAAAATCAATAAAGTTGTCGCTTGCTTCCAATAAGGACAATGAGAATAATGTAGAGCATGGCATACACAATGGACAGATAACCTAGGATGGTGATTGGCTGCCCTTGGGTTTATTTACAAGCCTAGTCGACAAACAATAGTACCCAATGTGACCAGACTTTTCACATATTATAATTAGTAAATGATGTAGTGTGTGATGTGACTTTGTTAGGTTCAATTCAAAAGTTTCTAATAAAGCGTTTAGTTCGTGGAAAAGGGGATTTGAGAATGGAAAATTATTTCCACTTGCATGTTTCGTAACTTCCATACTTGCGACATGACCAAAAAAAAAGAGGGAAAGTAAAAAGTTTTTACAACTGTGATGTTCTAATAAAATTAAATCCAGCTTGATTTTATTCTTCTATTTTCAGTTATGATGTGGTTAACGAATTTGCACTATATACATGTCGTAATTGAAACTCTTATCATTTTCTTGATCACAATTTAAAGGTCATTTCTGCAAAATGGGACTTGAGAATGGGAAATATCATGTTTGGTAAGTCCAAGCATGGGAAATGGTTGATTGATACATGAAAAAATAGGTGTGAAAATGAAACCCTCCACCCCCCATGGGTTTCATTTTCCCTTCCCATGGGAAACTAAAGCCTGCAATAAATGCACATTTGATTCATGATCATTTTGTTCCCATTAACGATTTTGAATTACAATATAACATTAAATGCATTTTTTATATATCTAATATGGGTATAATTGAAAAATTAAATAAACTTTGTTTTGCATTTTTTTGCAAACCAAACATGGGAAAGGAAATAAAGTGTTATTTCCTAACTATTTTTCTAGGATTACAAAACATGAGAAATGAATCTTCCATTTCCCATTACTTGGAAAAAGACATGAAAAATATTTCCCATCATTCAAAAGCTATTAACTAGCTTTCGGACTCCTGATACTGACCAAAAGACATGTTGAGACTTAAAATTGTTCTTCATGAGGTTATTATAGCACAATTTGTTTTCGGTTATATGGTTCTTTTTAATTCAAAAATTGGCCTATTAAAAAAATAAAATAAAAGAAATTTAGATATGATGGGCTGCATGAGATTGGGTTAATGGGTCTGGCCCATAATATAGTTTGGGTATACCGGTTGCGTAGAGGCATGTACTTCATTTCTATTTTGTTACAAGGCCATGGATCCTCTACAGTTAAAATCATGGATGAGTTAATCAGTTGTTTTCTCTTTGATTCCTTCAAATCAGTTGTTTTCTCTTTGATTCCTTCTGTTTTCGTCAACTGTTTTCAATGTCATTTCCTTCCTATATTGATGGTGACCACCTTGGAATGACAGATGCCTGAAATCTTTTAAGAGTGGAAGCAAAAAAAGTTGCAGAGAAGGTGTTTGATGAAATGGGGAAGTCTAACAAGTGTTAAGTTCTACTTCTGGTTTACTCATTCCGCAAACCCTCTTCTTTACAAGGCTTCTATTAGTTACTTCTGGTATAATATTAACAGTCTTTTTCATCAGAGGTCTTCAGCTTGGGAATTTATTGGCTGCATTGATTTGACTTCATGGTGGATGTCAAGAGGAGACAAGGTATGATATTAATGTTTCACTTTTCTTATCAATGCAGTTGTAGGGTCTTGTAGTAGCCCATCATAAAGTATGGCCTCTGTATGTCCAAGAACAAATGAAGGAAATGAAAACAGAGAGCTCAAACATGAAAACTGAAATGTATTTCACTAATTATGTAAAAACATTATTAATGTATTTCACTAATACAAAAGACCCTATAACCTTATTAACTCTCATAGCTAACTACCTCATTTGGACTAATATTTGACATAATCAAGCCTTGTTTTTAAAAGAATCTAAAAATCTATTTACGGACTATAATTATTTATCTCCAATTTTTGTAAAGAATGCCTAATTTTGAGTAAGAGCTGCATAAAGAAGCACATTCCAAGTATCAGGTACTCCGGCTAAACACCAATGGGTGCAGTCCAAGCCCCTGTGCCCACCAAGGCCGTAGACAGACGGGTGCCCATCTTTTCTAAGTTGTGAAAGAGTTGTAACATTCAGCAAATGGACTGGCTTTGACATGGTACGTAACACTTTCTCTACTACTTTCTCTGCTGGATGTGCTTCTCCTGGATAGTTTGGACCTGGTAGTGGTTCTGATTGTGCACTGCAGTTATTTGCTTGAGGATCACCCCACTCTCTTCCACTGAGAGACATCAAAGATTGAGTTTAATTAGAAACTATAAGAAACAGAAGTAAGATAGTAGTTTGGCTTAATTAATAGTATAGATAAGCTGTAACATAAGTATCAGCAGATTTCATTGAAGAAGTAATTACAATTAAGCTAAAACGCTTCCTCCGAACTAATATCTGCTTTAGAAACTACAATATCCTTGAAGCTGGTGTGTGTTGGTATTGTGTTCGAATGATTTTAAGTTACCTAAATAGCCTTGATGCTTAACCAATGTCTAGGAATCTAAATCTTGACTAGGCACTTGTATAAAGGCTATTATCATACATTGTTGAGATACTTACTTGCTATGATCTGGAGAAACACCCTGGAAGAAGACCTTGGTTTTGTTAGAGTCCACATTGGAGTCTACCCATGTTGCCCAAGTGTGCAGTGCCTTCTCATATGCAACCAAGCGATCCATGTCCTTATAAGTTTCATTCCCCACTTGAATAAAGTTCCATCTGCACCACATTTAAAAACAAAAGCTCAATCACTTGCAGAACATAGAGATAGTGGCAACCAAAAGCTCTAGGAATGAATGAACCAAATTGGAGATAGGAAAGTCAAATGGGGTTCCTACGGTTGCTTTCTGCCGGTGTGAACCCACCAATGCCACGTGTTGAAGATCAATACGTCGACTCCCAACCACAGTTTGTCATCTTGAGTTGAGATTGAGTCAAGTTTTAGGATTCGGCCATCAGGTGTGCGTACAATGTTCACAATTAAGGCATTGCGGGAGAACAACAGTTTAACATTGTATTCCTGCAAATTGTAAAATAGGTATTCATAATGTAAGTATTTTGTAAAACTAATTAAAAAGTGTTCAAAACTTAAGAAAAGGAGTAGTTGGGTCTCACTTCTTTCAATTATCTGATAAATAAATGTGAATTATGTAGGTATTACATTGTTTTTCATGTTTAGTAACCTAACTAGATATGTCCCAGTACTCATTTAGAAATGAGAAGCTACATGATGACCTCATATGTGCCCAATTCATGACTTCATGATTATAAACACTCAATGTTGCATTAAAGTCCAACTTTGGAAGAGATCTATTTCGCTAATCATCATACTAAATTGACTAGTTCTATATGGGCAGCAATCATTGTCATACGGACCAAAGTGCAGCAAACATAATGATTTCGCAAATGAACCGAACAATAGCATATAAGAAACTCTCAATTATATATATATATATATATATATATATATGTACAGGGAGTTTCAATTGAGGGATCTTTCAAATAAACTTATTTGAGGGACATCCTTGTAGGGCCCACTCAGTATTGCATTTCACTAATCCAAACCGTCTATTTTGTAGATACTCATTCAAATATCGTCTCTGTAAAAAATCACTTGAATCCGATATCGTTTGACCACTCAATTGAATTATTGAAATTTTAGTACTTTCTTGAAGCACCATGTTCATTGATTTTGTAGGACACAATTGAATATTGAAACGGTTTTCGATTTGTCTAATTTTTTGAAGGATGATCTATGAATGTAGACTTAAAAAATAGATGGTTTGGATCGTTGAAAAAAAATTCGTAGGAGACCCTGAATGGTGTTCCTCAAATAATTTGAGAGATCCTTCAGTAAAATGGATATGTCAAGTTGAGAGATAGTGATAATCTCACCGGGAATGTGAATGTGGAGAGTCCTCCAGTCCTGACCGATGTGTATTTGGCCTCTGGAACAGATGTATAAAGCATGCAGGTAAGTGACTGCCATTGGTTCAAACTCAACGAGTCCCCAATAAACATGACGCTTTTCCCTCTAAGTTCTGTCAACAAACGACTACCATTGAATCTGCATCATAAAAGTTTTATACACAGATCAATATCATCTTATAAATCAATACCAAAGTTTTTTGATGTCTAAAGTAGATGCTAGAGTTACAAGATGTGTAAATTGCATAATTTGCATAAATGTATCATCTTATGTCACAAGACTCTGAATCTGGATCGGACATTTCAAATTCGTACATTCCATATGGTCAGTTTGGCAACTTAGTATTGAACAAAGGCAATCCTAGAACTAGAAGTTCTTTACACCTTGTATAGAAGTATGCAAAGAACCAAAGTGCAAAGATCCAAAAACATATAAGGAAAAAAGGAAAAAAAAGATCCAAACTCGACGAAAAAATTGAGGATGAAGTTTCATTTGAATGTATAGTCCACTTTGACACTTTGGTGATAGATATGACATGTATAAATGCATTAAATGTGATGTAGATTAAAGGTATACGTACCTTGGTAAGCTGCAGGCAGAGGGCTGCCATCTATATTTGAGGTAGTCTCTATCAGGGCGACCATTCTTTACGCAGTCAAACACTTTCTCAAGGAAGAGGCAGCTAGGCGCGGCATAAAGAGGATATGAATCATCAAAAACCCAGTTGCCTTGAGAAACATCACAGCCGTCGATATCACTCCCTACAAGTCCTCCATGCACTTCTTGATGCAGAACGGAAAGTACAAGCAGTACTAGCGTAGCACCAACTGCAAAAGCATCCATGATATCAGAGAGACAGACAGATAGAAAGAGAGACTAGAAGGTTGGCCCAACTCACAAGGTAATATACCTATACATACATATATATACGCACAGAGAGAACATGAAATGGAAGAATGTACATGTGTGGTGAATGTTATGAGATGTTTTAATTTATGTGCTTGTGGTTGCAATTAAGTCTTCCATAATCAAGGAAATTATAGAGATTGGGATTTGGTTTCTTTTCTGGTGTTGGTATGTATGGACAGAGAAAGAGAAGAGAAGGAAGGAAGTGAAAGGGAGGGAGATGGGAGTTTCAAAATGGGTTGGTGGAATTAGAGAGAATGTAGATATCTAGGAGGGGACATATTGTAGCTGTCATAGGTTGGTTTTGGTAGGGCAACAGTCACCAAAGGGTTAGCCCAAAGATTATGGTCAATTAATTAGCTGTCCAATTGTTTCACATATAGTAATTGACTTGTTAGAAATAAATGAGTCTTCGAATGAACAAATAATTCCACGCGGTTAGATTTTCTTTTGGAATGTTCTTCCATTTCGGCTATGCTAATTTGCCTTTCTAATTTTTTCTAACAAAAAAGAAATTTTACTGTAATATAACTCTCTTATGATGTCTTAGAAAATCGATTTGGGGACGATTAAGAATAATTGTTTTTTATGCCATGCAAACAGGTGACCTGTATTCGACCAGAAAAAGAAGATGGGACCTCTAGTAGAAGCCATGACTCCTATAACAGAAAAAAGAATTGCCGTGGAAGACAAGTAACCTTTTTAAAAGGATGGAAAAAGAAAATGAAAAAAAAGTTTTAATATACTATATGTTTAAAAGGTAAAATAAAAGAGACTTACTCATACTAATTCCACTAAACGTACGCATTCTTGCAAAGCTTTACTCACTCGACCAATGCACCTTCACCTTCTCAAAAGAAAGGCTCGAAGAACTACTATGGATGATGATATGAAATATGAAAACAATAGCAGCCCCTGCCTGCTTTTATATTAGCCAATTCCAAACTCAAATAGAGTTGTTGTATAAAAGGGTCAAAAGAACTATGTACAACGAGTTTTGCATGCATTGATTGAAACATTTTCAAAAATAAAGTAAACCAATCCAATAATGAATTGGATTAACAATAAGACATCCATGTCAATTGAAGAATTTATAGAATACTACAATAGTATGGTTACGTGTTATAATATAGGTGGACGACAAGGTTTATTTTCCTCCTTTTATAAAATAGCATCAATACATATTCATTTATATTATAACATATGTACAAAATGTACCATGTAATCATACTACCGTAGTATTTCACAATCACTTGTCAATAAGGAATCGAATTAAGAATCCTACGTCACTAAGGAATCATCCTTCTTTTTTTAAGTTTCATTTTTTTTTTTTAAATTCTAATGTAAGGGGAGATTGAACTCGATATAAAGGGGCAAGCACAATGCCTCAGCCAACTAGCCTAACCCACATATATGAGAAATTCTTGTCTTTTAAGTTACTAATAAAATGTGCACAAAACACCAATATGACCAATCTTTTGGTGACCTTGGAATGGCAGATGCCTGAATCCTGTAAGAGTGGAAGCCAAAAAAGTTGCAGAGAAGGTGTTTGATGAAATGGGGACGAGAAGACTTGCCTCTAACAAATGTTAAGTCCTATTTCTGGTTTACTCATTCTGCAAAGCCTTTTTTCTTCTTTACAAGTTTCTGAATATCAAGTCTTTTTCATGAGACGTCTTCAGACTGGGAATTTATTGGGTGCTCCTGTTGAAGAATGGACAGTTGGTGGAATTGCATTGATTCGACTTCATAAAGGATGTCAAGAGGAGACAAGGTACGAAGAAATTTATCATTCACTGTTCTTATTAATGCAGTTGTAGGTCATAAGTTCAATCTGAAGTGTACACGGATGGCACGCTTGCATACAGCCATAAATTCAAGAAGCGCGCCAATGAGTTGCTGCAGTTCCTGCGACCACAACCTTGTTGCAGGCTCACCAGACAGGAAAGCAGTGCACACACTCGGTACCCCGTTGTTAACCTGCAAATAGAAAGTAGAGAAATCTGATCAGTTATATATAGAGATAATTTGAACGGAGTAAGCAACTGATACAGTATTGGTTCAGAAAAACGGAGTTTTGAGAACAAAGTTCAACCTGAACTGCAACACTGACTTGAAGAATTCCCTATAGGGTCTGGAAACGTGGGAGTTGATCCCCTTCAGAACTGCGAGGCTCTTCAAGTTCATTTTGTAAAGCAGCTGTCCGACTTTCAATCATTCCCAATGGCATTTTCTACTGAGGGAACTCAAGCAATTCCAATTTGGTAACCAAAAGCCTGTTCACAAGACCTAGGAATGAACCTGAAGATTCCACTAGTCTTCCAATCCACCTTGAGTCTTTCCATTTTTCGTAAATGGGGTATCAAAAAAGAAACGCTCAAAGACTCGTGCACAAACACTACCAGTGGAAAGAGAAAAGATTCTCTCCCTTCTGCTTCCCAAATCTTCATCTTCCATGACTGAATCAACAGCAGTTATCTGCAGGTAGCAGACACCAGACTGCAATTCATCTGCCTTTACCTGCCTAGAATCTGGAATAATGTGCAAGGTGTGATTGCCATCCATCCCACACTCATATATATGACTAAGTTTCTCCATTATGTCATCTAGCCGTACATCACGGGCCTCCCTATATACACATTCCTTTCCATCTAACTTTCCAAATCTATCACCGTAAAACCCAACCCTCTGTAGTATGTTACATCAGTGAATGGAATGTTGAGAGTTAAGCTGCATACTAGTCTTGAATCAAGCTGTAGATGTTAATCCTGCAGATTGACAGTGAAGAGGATGAAGAATCGAAGGAGCTGAAGAACTTTCCTCTTATAGTAATAGCTGTTATAGGATATGTCCAACGGCTGGTTTTCTTACTATTTTGAGAAACTCTACAGCTGTCATTCTTAGCTGTCTTAGTCCTTTCTGCTGTAACGATTTCTAGCCTAGGTGTAAGAATCATAGCCTCCAATGACCTTGAATGGCTGGAGATGAGTCCTTGTGTCCTAGTTTTTAGGATATGTTTTTTTTTGGCAACTTGTGTCATGCATATAGTGTGTTTTTGGCTCTAATGCAATAGATGGAAAAAAATTGACTGAAACATTCTCATTCTCTCTGAGTTTTTCTCTCATCTGCATACGTTTCTTACAAAAGGTTTTATTTTGTTCTGTAAATCAGTCACTAAAACCAGCAAGCTAAATACCAAATTCTAACATGGTATCAAAGCTCCTGGTCTGATTTCAGAGAAGGGGCGTGACCTGTGAGAAAGGGGGTTTTCTTGAAATCTCTATAAGGGATAAATGTTGCACTTTTATTGTGTGGTTCACTGAGACTCACATCAAAATGGTGGGATCAGGTTCTGCAGGTGGAGATTTACGAACTCCACAGTTCTGTTGAAGGAAAATGGTGATCTTCCTAATATAATTTCACCACCACTAATTAAATAATAGGGTTTTATTATTTTAGGTTCGACCCATTCGAGACGCAAGTCTCTTAATTACGATCCCTTGCTTCAAGGGAAAACCCTTTGATTCCATCATAAAGAAACAGAACGTGTGTGTTTGATTTTGCAGCTGCTCCCAAGTCCAACCTCAGGATGCCTACGTATCCCTTGCGGGAATCAAGCCACTCGTAGTTCAAAGAATTGCAATGAGTAAATGACTCATTGCAAAGGGGGAAATTGAATGAATTTGATTGAGGAATGTTTCAGTGAATCTAGCTGAATAAACCAGGGACTCGATTTTGATGTATGGGGTGAATTCGGTTAAGAATAAACCAGGGATTCTGATCGGATTTAAGATTTGGCCGGTTGCATCTAGATTGAGTCTCTAGATTGCCCATGTACCTTTTTGAAGGGATCAAACCAATGTAGTTCGGAATTTTAGAAATTAATGGGTAAGTGTGGCCCAATAATTTAGAATTGGTGTCTTTCAGACGATATGAAGATTTTCATAGGTAGATGACCTATGGGAAAAATTAGAAATTAATGGGTAAGTGTGGCCCAATAATTTAGAATTTGTGTCTTTGAGACAATTTGAGGATTTTCATAGGTAGATGACCTATGAGAAAAACTGGAAATTAACGGGTAAGTGTGGCCCAATAATTTAGCATTTGTGTTTGAGATATTTGAATTTAATCTCATTGGAATTTTCATGGCTAGATGACCCATGAGAAAAAATTGGAAATTAATGGGTGAGTGTAGCCCACTAATTGAGAATTTGTATTTTGATATTCAAATTTAATCTCATTGGAAATTTCATGGGTAGATGACCTATGGGAACAATTGGATGGTTTTGTACCATTTTTCCTTTTTGTCAATGTTCAAGAAAAATAGTGAGCAATTTTGATTAACCCACTAATTTTCTAAAATTGACATTATTTGCAATTAGGCCCAAATATGGCTATGAGGGTTGTTGAATTAAACCATTAACCATATGATGGAAATTTTGGGCCTTAGGAAATTTAATGGGTAATTATTTGGGTTACCCATTAATTATATGGGCTTCTGAGAGTAAATGAATAATTATTCTCTGACAGCCCATGATCCTATTTTGGGCTTTTGATGTTTGTTGATAGTTAGCCCATGAGCATGGAGCCCCAAAAAAAAACTTTGGTCCAGCAGGCGATTAGCTATCCAACTCTTTGCAGAGTTTGTTTCCAAGTAAAATCAGACCTTGCAATCCCATCTTTATCTGGAACACTTGTGATCAGTCCGAATTAAGAGCAAACACTGTTACTGTTCAGTCTTTAAAAAGGTACACGAAGTCACAATCTGTACACAGCCTTCGCAAACAAAAAGAGAAAGCCAGAAGAAAAACTGCCACAATACATCAAGAGGTTTCAGATTTTTTTTGTCTTTTTCCTCTTTTTTTCTCTGCAAACCCATCGTCCTTGTTCCCTTTGTTTTGCTTTTCTTCCAACTTCAACAAAGTGGCGTCAGCCACTCTCTTCTCTTTTTTTTCTTCTTTGAATTTCTTCTTCCTTTTGAAACAAAGTGGCTGACGCCACTTTCCTTTTTTTCACTCTTCTTCCGTTTGTTTTCTTTTCAGTGGAAGCCTTCTCCCTTTTCTTTTGTTACTGCCATACATAACACCAAGCCAATTCCTCTCCTCTTTTTTTGGTTTTAGCTTTTTTTTTCCTTTGCTTTTGGTTTGCTGCGCAACCAGAAGTTGCCAACAGGAACATGGCTATCCTTTTTTATCTTTTTCTTTTAAAGACCTCCATCCTTCCTTCTTCCTTCCTTGGTTTTGATTTTTCGCAAACAATCCCCAAATGAAGAATTCAAAGGATAGGCTGCACAAACGTGGCCTCCCTTTTCAAGCTTTGTTCCTCTCTTTTTTGTGCACACAGCTGATTTTTATTTGTTGTGAGATTAAATCCCTCCATGATTATGTTTGTGGGTTTTGTACCGAAATTGGATTTGTGCTCTTGAGAACTCACTGAATGAGTTTTATGCCCAAAAATGGATATACCATTCAGGGTATTTGATTGAGGGTTACACACCCATGATGGATTTTGTATCCAATATTTTTTTGGGGTGTAAAAACCCAAAGCCTTGATTGAGGGTGAAACGCCGAGGCTTTATTTCAAGGGTGAAAACCCATATTTGTTTTCAGGGTGAAATACCCAGGCTTTGTTTCTGGGGTGCAAAACCCAAACTTGTTTTGAGGGTGAAAACCCATATTTGTTTTGTTAAACAGGAATCCTCTCATGGATTTGTTGTTCATGACTTAAGGGTTGCCACCCATTATGGATTTATCATCCAAGAGTTTTATTTGAGGGTTGCCACCCAATATGGATTCATCATCCAAGAAAATGATTTGAGGGTTGCCACCCAACAAGAATTAATTGACAGGATCCATGTACCTGTGAAAATGTCTCCTCTTGTATTTGTGCTCCTGCAATTTTCCTTCTGCAACAATTTTCTTCTTCTGTCGTCTTCTCCTTCTTTTCTGTCCTGCTATCTGTTTTTATTTCTCTTTAATGCAGAATATTTATATTAAAAAAATGAATAACCAACTCCCCCAAAAATAGGAGCCACTCAACCCACTTAAACATTTTCATTGGTTTAGACCCCCACCTTTTTCCAAACTTCCCCCCACCTTTTTCCAAACTTCCCCCCACGTTCCAATATTTTGTGATTTTTTTTATTCCAACAGATGCCCCCTCAAGCTTTGTGCGTGTGGCATTTTTTACGCATGCAAAGCTTGAGATGCCTTTAACTAGCATTATAAGCTAACATATGTATATATTTTTTTTCTACCTTTGATTTCAGGTGATGGATGCTTATGGAAATCTTCACAAGGAACATGCTTCCGATGAATATGGTAGGGCCATCGCCTTTGGCCCCCTCTACATGAGATCTTGTCCTCTGAATTCGATCAGGCTTATGGTACCTCCTGAGAGTCGGACAACATGGTTCACCACAGATCACGTGAGTAGTGGACATCTCAAATTCAACCCCCATGAAGAAGACCGAGTTGTTCAAATTTCTCAAGCCAAGGGCCCATGTTTTCTTGCCCACTCTTTGATGAAAGTAAACAATGAGATTGATGGAGATAAGCAGTGTCTTCCTAGAGATGAATTTTATCCAGTTATGCACAGGATGCTTCGTAACCAAATTTCGTGGGGAAGCAATTTCAAATTTTTCGGTCGGGCTAACTTTCGATCCTTTGTACTGGAGGGGACAGAGTCTATTTTGAGTGACTTTGGTGATGTCCTTCGTCAAGCTGATATATATGGGGCTGTGGCCATTTCTCAGTACTCCTATGATTTTTGCCCTAATGTTTGGAGAGCATTCTGCGAGTTATGGGGGCCTTTATCCAACACATTTCATCACGGGAACGGTGAAATGGGCATTTCCTTATACGACCTAAAAGTTATTGGCGGGTTACCAATTTTGGGTCTCCCCTATGATGAATTTATCCCTTTAAACAGAGAATTATGCCGTGAAGACTTGTATCCTTCAACCACTGGTGAACTTTTGAAAATCCATGCTCAACTATGTGTTTTCCATAAGAAAGGGCAAGTTTTCCACGATCAATGGATTGAGCATTTCTTTCGCGGGGAAGCCATATATGGTGCTGCGGGGAATAAAAATAACATAGTTCCCAAACATAAGGCCAAAGACCTCAAATTTCCCTTGAACATTTCACGTGAAGGACAATTGGCTGCTTTTTTAGCCTTTTGGCTTAGCCGTTTTGTTTTGCCCCTTGATAATGCTATAAGGCCAGAATGTTTCTATATGGCAAGTTTGATGGCGAGAGGGTTTAGAGTTTCACTTGCTCCAGCAGTGTTGGGACTTATTTATCATGCCCTCGGTACAATTGCTACTCATCGTAGGGGTCCTGGTTTAGCAAATGCATATCTTCCCATTCATTATGTGATTGGATGGTTAGGGGAGCACTTTCCTGATCTGATCGACCGTCGAAGTGACAATGATTTTCCAGCACATTACCCTCTTCTAGCGAGGTATAGTCAGATTGAAGCCAAATATGTCAGCTCTAATCAAGCTAGAATCATCTTCAGGAGTGAGTTTATGGTTTATCGTCCCAGTGTCTTCCTTGCACAAGAAGATTGCATTCTTTTAGACACAGAGAGCCTTGCGGACGATGCCTTTGAATTCTTGGTTTGTATGCGCTCTGCACTGCTTTCTGTAAGGTTAGGTGGCGATCTTTGGTTGGAGCCTTACTACCCAAATAGATTTGCTCGCCAGTTTGGCTTTGATCAAGGAGTTCCAGAGAACAAACTTTTATTTAGTGTATGTGAGAGGCAGCGATGTGGGATTGAGAAGTTGGCGAGAGCCCAAGCAGTCCTTCTGCGTAAAGATACCACAGGCGTTTCTATATTCCGCGCTCCACCCGCATTGGGGAATGCTCTTGGTGGTATTGTAGATGGTGGATGACTGCATGTGCACCTTATATGGGCTTTTCTGTGTCAAAAATTTTCTCAGTGGTAAACAGGCATGTCCCAAGGAGGGACCACGTCTTTGTGACTAATAATTTGAAAAGTATTTCGACCGGCATGAGCAAAAGCGGCTTTAATTCATCTTCACCTCTTCGTGGTGCTTCTTCGAGCAGAGGACACAAAAAGAGAATTCACAATGCTAAAGGGGAACATTTCTCAGGGGTTAATCACGTGATGCACCAATCCCAAAGGATTAATCGAGACTCACACCACAAACGGGCGCGACATGCAGATCACAACAAGGTTGAGGATGGAAGCTCTAGCCATGTTCTTGATGAAGAGAGTTCTAATCTGGTGCAGGGGGAAATGAGATTTGACGACATCCCTTTTCCTCGCGAAATGGAGCCTATTAACGTGGATAACCCAGCCTTTGAAGTCATTTCTTCAGGTGAAGAGGAAAATATTCATCATGAGAGTGCTAACTCCAGCATGGGTGGTAGTGGGTCAGACTTCCTGGCTGAAGTGTCTGAATTTCAACAAGTTCAGAATAGCCCAGCTGATGATCAGTTTCCTGAAAGTGTTGGGCCTATAGCAGTTGTGCGCCCCCTCCAAAATTTGGTATCAGTCGCGAACTTTGTTCATCAGATTTTTGGGAATGGGGTAAACCAGAATAGGCGGGAGTTTATCAGTAGAGAAATTGAAGGTATCTTTAGCAGACTTTACTCCTCAGAGACACCTGCTCAACTTCATATGCACCATTCTGAGATCACCAAGGCCCTTCGACTTTTGGGGTCAACCGTTGACATTCTTGGGTGTGGTGAAACTGCATTTAAACAGTTTGCCCAGCTTGTGGATTGGATTTTTGAGCTTGCCAGGCGACATTCCAAGAGCAGTGCCTATATTGAAGCCTTAGGAGATGTGAATATTGATGTGATTCATGATTTGATCCGCCAACACGAGGAATGTCTAAACACCAAGCTGGCTCTTGAGGCAGAACTTACAGAGGTTGCTAAAGAGATTGAAGACTTGGATGTCAAGGAAGTTACCATCAGGGAAGCAGAAGAGAGAGTTCGCCAGATGCGGGAAGAGCATGAAGCTAAGAAAACTTCCCTTAATATGCAAAAGATGAACTTTGAGATTTCTTTGGAGCATCAGAATGAAAAAGCAATACAGCTTCAACAATCCAGAATTGATGCTAAAGAAGATCTACTTCCCCAGATCGGGAGCACTCGACTGTCAATGAAGGCTCAAGAGCAAGAGATCCACCGCCTAATCAATGCCCTGTTTTCTTCTTGTAGCGAGCTCTAAGTGATGAGCCTACTATCATTATTAAATTTTTTTGTTTAGCATGATTTTTCCCTTCAATAAATGTTCTTGTGGTATGATTTATCCACCAAGAATTTGTAGGTAGGCCTTTGCTTCAGTATTCTTTTGCTCTTGTAATGTAGTTTTTCCACCAAGAACAATTTTCAGAATAAAGATTTTGTCGGATTTTGCTTTTCTATTTCACAGTTTACACTCGTGCGAAGTTGGAGTTTTTGCGTAGTATACAACAGTTTAACCACATGCTAACACCATCGGTGGACAAGAATGAATTCATGATAGTTTACGGCTGCATCTAGCTTTTGGGCTAGCTTGCCTACGTTCCCTGTGAAGGGATCAAGCCGAACGTAGTTCACCCTCATTGAATTGAGGTAATGAAGGGGGATTTTGGGTCTTGTGACTGAATCTAGCTTTTTAGAGACTAGACTGCCTACGTACCCCTTTTTTAGGGATCAAGTCAACCGTAGTTCTTTGCTTGGGCCGCCCTTTCGGGTTTTCAACCCACAAAGCCCTTTTTTTTTCTTTTTTTTTTTTTTGGGTGCTCTAATTTTTGCTTGGGCCGCCCTTTCGGGTTTTCAGCCCAACGAGCATTTTTTTTAATTTACCCTAACTTTTGCTTGAACAGCCCTTTTGGGTTTTCAGTCCAACGGGTCTTTTTTTTTTTTTTTTTATAACATCAGGCGTAAAACTTCTTGACGAACTTCCCGTTCACACAAGGATATATGCACTTGCCTTCGGAGTTTGACAACTCGTAGGCACCCTTGGAGAAAACCTTAGTAATGACATAGGGCCCCTCCCACTTGGGTTCAAATTTACCATGCATTTTCCTAGTAATGACGAAGGGTCTTCGGACTGTTAAAACCAAGTCTCCAATTGAGAAAGATCTGAACTTAACTTTTCTGTTGAATGCCCCTGCCACCTGAGCCTGATATATTTCGAGCCTTTGTTGAGCCGCCAATCTTTTCTCATCGAGAGCTTCCAGTTCTGCCAGTCTCACATTTGCGTTCTCGTCGGGGTTTGTTAGCTGTAATGCTACCCTTAATGATGGCAATTGGACTTCTAACGGTAGAACAGCCTCGGAACCAAACACCAAATTGTACGGTGTACATCCTGTTGAGTTGCGTATGGTCGTCCTGTAAGCCCATAATGCTTCAGGGAGGCGTTCATGCCAATCTCTTTTGTTTCCTGAGACCATCTTCTTTAGGATATTGCACAATACTTTATTGAAAGCTTCAGCTTGACCATTTGACGACGGATTGTAACTCGCGGAGAATGAGTGTTGAAACTTATACTTCTCGCACAACTTGGTCATGGACTTGCATTTGAAATACAATGCATTGTCAGATATAATCTTCGATGGAACCCCATAACGGTAGATGATGTGGTTCCTTATGAAGTTTGTAACATCGTCTGCTCGTACCTCCTTTAAAGGAATTGCTTCAGCCCATTTAGAGAAGTAATCAGTCGCGGCCAAGATGTATTGATGTTGACGTGATGACTTAGGCTTTATCATGCCAATAACATCTAATCCCCAAGCTTCAAATGGCCAAGACAAGGTTGTCGGATGCAATTGTTGGGGAGGTTGGTGAATAAAGTCTCCATGTAATTGGCAATCTTTACATGTGGTTGCAAACTTTATTGAGTCTCGGACCATTGTTGGCCAGTAATAACCCAATCTCTTCAGTTGGTTCGAAAGTTTTGGACCAGCTTGATGAGCACCACAAGTGCCAGCATGAGTATCATGAAGGGCCTTAGTTGCATCTTGTTTTGACAGACACCTTAATAACATACCATCAAATGATCTTTTGTACAAGGTATCATTTAAGTACAAAAATCGAGTGGCTCTGCGTCGGACTTCAGCCTTTTTCCTTGAGTCATTTGGCAACTTGCCAAGTAGTAGATACTCGATTATGGGATGGCGCCAATCAAGATCATCCGGTTCCTCCTCACATTCGGAGGACGTAATAACGTTTGAATCCACAACTTCTTCAATTCTCTCTATAGCTGGGGATAGTAAATAACGTTCCCCAACGGTGACTTGGATATCCCTTTCGCTAGGTAGTGTTAACGATGCAGCCAAATTAGCTAGTGCATCAGCTTTATCGTTTTTCGACCTCGGGATGTGACTAACATGAATGTCTTGAAACTGTGACATGAGATACTTCGCCCTTTCATGGTATGGGACGAGAGTAGCATTTCTAACTGCATATTGACCATTCAACTGTCTGACGGCCAACTGTGAATCACCATATGCTTGCAAACAATCAATATGCATCTCGAGGGCAATTTCAAGGCCAATGATGAGTGCCTCGTATTCTGCCACATTATTCGAACATAAAGCTAGTAAGGAGAATGAGTATGGGATTAAGCCCCCAGACGGCGTGATGAATACTAATCCTGCCCCAGCTCCGTTTCTTCTTGCTGCCCCATCAAAATATAGTTGCCATGTAAGTGCTTCTATTGTGAACACCTCCTCATCAGGCAAATCTGCAGGTAACTCCATGTTGTCGGGCGTAGGATGAGCAGCCAAGAAATCAGCAAGAGCTTGCCCTTTGATCGCCTTTTGTGGCACAAATTTTATCTCAAACTCAGAGAGGAGGAGTGACCACTTGGCTATTCGCCCAGAGAGCACAGGCTTGGACATTAAATATCGGAGCGGATCTGCCTTGGAAATCAAGATGACTCTATGAGAGAGGATGTAGTGTCGTAGTTTCTGGACAGCAAACACTAATGCAAGGCAGACCTT
>NW_023010319.1:0-22718 GCF_902201215.1 Prunus dulcis | reverse complement strand
TAAATTTTTTTTAAAAAAAATATAACAAATAACTTTTTTTTTTGGCTTAAAAATTAACAAATAATCCAATTCATACATTTATAAATTTTTTGAAGTTGAACTTGGAACAATAGTGATTATAAAATTTAAAATATGGAATTAGATTTTAAAATTTTGTAAAAATAAAAAAAATTATATATATATATGACCGGTCTAGTTCAGTCCGGTGCGGCGCGGTGGGGTGTAAAACTGAAACTGGTTCGGTCTAATTTGTTGACTTTTTTAGTCAACCAATTTTTTTTTACCGGTTCGGTTCGGTGTTCAGATTTTCCGATCCTAATGCCCACCCCTAGTCCCACATGGGATTTTACCAATCTCAACAGTTTGCAACACAAATTTCCTTTGATCTGCTCTGTCTTGCCTTTCCTTTTTTCTATCTCTGTCCAAAGTTAAAACTCACCCACCCATTACCATCGCTGTAACCCACCTATTACCATCTGCTCTGTCTTGCCTTTCCTTTTCTCTATCTTTGTCCACAAAATTAAAACTAGAGGGATCTGACCCGTTGTGGGACACATGTAGTAAATGGGGCAGCAAGTTCTGATTTTGGTTTGGCTTTTGGAGGAAGTTATGTTGCATTAAATGAGCGGTTGAAATTGAAGACATTTAGGTCTTCACTTGGGGCTGCCGACATTGGTGTAGATTTAGCAACACTATTGTTAGCCATTAAGAGAATGAAGATGCTTTTAGATCTCCAAAGATGTCCCTGTATAAAGTGGTGGATGGAGACCCAATTTGAAAACCACCATTGGGAATGCTCTTAAGTTTGTATCTACTTAACATTAAAATTATAATCAACTAAAGTCTGGAAACGTTTTATTTGACATGATACGAACAGCAGAAAATTAAAAAGAAAGAAAGAAATCTAGAGATTTTCCAAGCTACACCAAATTAAAATATGAATGAGTCTAGCTATATCCATATATCAAATCAAGATTATTTGATTCCCTTGACATATATGCATATACATTACATCAATGCTTAAAACAAAGATAAATCAACCGTCAACAGGCTTGGGGAAGCTCTGGAGATGGAGGGACTGGTATATCCGTTGTCCCTTCCAACATCAAGATTACGTTCTTCATGAGGGGACGCAGAGCTGGGTCGTCCTGAACACACCACAGCCCCACTTTTACCATTCTTTCTAGTGTCTTCAAATCCACATTTTGTTCGTCATCTTCTACAAGCTCGTATAATTTTCCGGCCTTAAAGCATTTATAGGCCCAACTAGAAAGAATCATCTCATCTGGAACCGAAACTTTTAACTCTATGTTTTTTCTGCAGCATACAGTCTCCAAAAGCACAATACCAAAACTATAGATGTCTGATTTTACTGATATCAGGGCGTTCTTCTGCCATTCAGGTGCCAAGTAACCGCTTCTCTGTTCGACTCCGGCAGCTATTTTTGTTTGATGGTTTGGCACTAACAGCCTCGCCAAACCGAAATCGGAGATCTTGGCAGTCCAAGAGTGATCCAGAAGTATGTTTTGGGGTTTCAAATTGCAGTGTATAATATGCACACCGCACTCTTCGTGTAAATAGAGCACCCCTTTAGCCACATCCAACACAATTCCTACCCTTTCTCTCCAGGAAGGGCGCACGGTCGCGGCCTTATTAAAAAGAACATGTGCAAGCGAGCCACTGCTCATGTATTCATATACAAGAAGCTTTTGGGAGCCTTCGATACAGAAACCAAGCAACTGAACCAAGTTTCTGTGATGAGTTCGTCCAATAGTAGTGATTTCAGCTTTGAATTCCCTCACTCCTTCTTCCACAACTTTCTCGAGCCTTTTAACAGCAACAATTTTGTTGCTAGGTGACAGAGTTCCTTTGTAAACAGCTCCAAAAGTGCCCCTTCCTAACTCTTCCTTGAAGCCATGAGTTGCGTTTTCAAGCTCTGTGTAAGAAAACGATTGTAAACTGAACAATTCTATCTTCAGCCAATCCCACTTTGGTATGATCCAACAGCTTCTTGTACCTCTGAAGTCGGTGCATGTATATGATGAAACTGGAGACTGCAAAGGAAAAACATACGCATGCAATGGAACCCAGACTCACAGCAAGAATTACAATCAAGCCATGACTATTCTTGGTTTCGTATTTCACCAATGTCGAATTTCTGGTAGCCATTGGATTGTGAAACTGCAGATTGTGTGTTGCATCTACCTTGATGAATCCTGTTGTATCTGGGCTTCTTATACCAGATCTAAGTGGTAGCTTGTATTTGTTGCAATTGCCATTAGTATATAGCGCTGCCTTACAACTACAGTCTTCCAGGCAAGAGTCGCTACAAACTTGCGGGTTCTTCAATGGCACCACTGAATAAGGATGGTCAATGTGCCATGATATATTGTCGACAGAAGCTACCTTGTACCGCAGCCGTGGGTCTTCATTGCCAGTGCAGCCATCGTCACTAGCATTCTGATAGCAGCCTGGAAACATATCAACGGGGTTGATTACAAAACCGGGATAACATTGACACTCAGTTTTGTTCGTCTTTTCCAGGACTGCACAATAACTGTTCAAGCCGCAGAAACCTTTGACTTTACACTGGTTATGCAAATTGGACCAAACAATCGACACCCTTGAGCTGGGGCTCATCACAGAGTAATTGTGCAAGTACAATCTGAAAATCCCATCGGCATCCAGCGTTGCACGGTGGATAATAGTTCCGTCATCATGGGCATGGTATGAGCCAGTGGCCAAGGGATGTGCAGTTTCAGGAATCAAAACGAGAAAACCTGATGCGTTCAGACTGAGCAGTTGCGCGGAACCAACAGTG
Organism: Prunus dulcis; assembly: GCF_902201215.1. Classification (NCBI taxonomy): domain Eukaryota; kingdom Viridiplantae; phylum Streptophyta; class Magnoliopsida; order Rosales; family Rosaceae; genus Prunus; species Prunus dulcis. The sequence goes on along the minus strand of NW_023010319.1, from coordinate 19,897 downwards.
CCGGAAGACCAATAAGAATTTTCGGGAATGGTGGAGATATTTACCGGGTAAGAAACGAGGTTTCCATCATCCTGCATCTGCAGCAAAAATCGTCCGCTAAAGTGGTTGGATGCAGACACACTAGATACCAAATATGTGGGAGCAGTCAGATTTTGACCCCCCATTATTGTATCAGTTGGGGAATCAAAGCTCTGCCAGATAACCTTAGAACGATTATCATAGACTACAAAGTTTCCATAATCAAGCATAGCAGCTGAACTTGCTGTTGTTGAAAAATCACTGGCAATGGGTACTTGTTTACCTTGCTCAGTTTGAAGATGCAGACCGTCTCTCGTTAGCCGTAGCGTAGAGTTGGAGGAGACAAGCGGATCATCTCGCCGTGCAGTCCAGACGACTATGCTTTGCTCAGTCTGATTAAGGTCATTAACAAGCCATATCCCAACAGTGAAGCCGTTGCCTTGTCGATAGAAACCAAAGGCAAACCGGCCAGAAGGTGAGAGCCATGAACTCAGGTTAGAATCCGGGGATAGAGAGGAACCCAATTTGATGACATGGGACTCATTTCTCGCAGCCTTTACAATAATATTATCATTGATCAAGACAATGAAAGCAGAGAGTAGGAACAGAGCTGCCGGTACATAAGCCATCTATGTGAGAGAGGGAGAGAGAGAAACTCTCAAAGATTAAGCAAGTATTTGTTTTCGCATTCCAATGCCAGGCCAATTAAACAAAACAAGAATAGAAAAATAAATATTTGAGTAATCTATTTTCGTCCCTGCTGATCAGTTAGACTTGACTTACGCGTTGTCTTGTCATTTACGGCAATTAGTGAGAGCAACTGGGTTCTACCGTGGAAATTTCCTCCAAATGCATAAAAGTGGAAGTTCCTACTTGCAGTAGTGAAACTTGGTATCACTATTTTGCTATACTCGATAAATAATACAATGTTATGTGAAAGTTTTGTCACGTGTGTCGAAATGTTATTGGTCAGAAATAGCAAATTAGTGCTATCCCAATAAATGATTTGATACAATCAATAATGTAAGGCGATGTTGAGAGTATGCTGAATTGAAGATCAAATTGCATCAATTGCTTAAAAGATCATGGACCTCTCCACTCATTACCCATTTGGTTTCGGTAATTTCCTCATTTTAGAGAATTGTTTTGGTAGTAATTATTGTTGGAAATTTGAATGAAATCTAAGACACATTTGCCCCATGTTGGTAGAATAGAGAAAGAGATTGGTCTATATAAGTGTGGAATGTCCCACGCTTAGTAAACGGGCAATGAACCAAGTGAAAGCAATTTGGGCTTCACAATAAAAAAAGGACTGAGAATAAGAGGAGAAGTAGAGGAAGGAAGAGCCCATAGTAGCAGGGTTGTGCACAGGAGGAAGAAAAAGAAAGAGATGCATAGAGACGAAAAGTTTTATAAGAAAATTTAAAAAAAAATCCACATGCCCCAAAAATAATATATTAAAAAAAAAAACTTACTTTTAAGAAAAATATATATTTAAAAATAATCTAGTCCTAATTCAATCAAACATATATCAAATGAAGTACAAGTGTTATTCAGCTTAGGACAAATCAAACAAATTCAAGACAGTCCCATAATTTAGTCTAGTCCATAATAGTCCGCCGTACAAAACAATCATTAAAAAAATATGTTGACTGATTGTACTAGAAATCCTCCTTATTATATTATTTTAATTGGAAAAAAAAAAAAAAAAACATATGAAAGTCAGACTGCATGAGTATTATTTTTGTTGTTCCTCTTAGTAATAGCTGGAGGTATCACCTTAGTTAGCTTTAGTGGCAGAGCTAAGAATTGATGTTAGAGTAGGGATGGCAAAAATTCCCGTTGGGCCGGGTCTCCGACCCTAACGCTGGGAAATTTTGGGGAAACACGGGGATCAAGTACGGGGATCCCCAAATCTTAAAAATTCCCGCTGGGTGTGGGGCGGGGATGGTATTAGCATTCCTACCATCCTATCCCCGAACCTGACTCGATATTTATAAGAATAATATTAAATTAATACATATATAATATAATATAAACATTATTCAAAATTTATAAATAAAAAAGAAACCCCCTCCCCTCCTCACCTCTTCTTATCTCTACTTCTTCTCTCTTTGTCTATCACTCACAAACTTCGTCGTCTTTTACTTTTGCTTTTTGGTTGAATGTGATAGAGCCACAAACCCTCATGTTTCAGCTTAGAAAAGAATTAGTAATTTTGGCCATATAGAAGTTAATTGGTTGTTGTTTGTGAGTTCATCAATTCAACTAATTAACAGTACAAAAAGAGAAATATATGCTCACCCTCTGTTGTCATTGGATTTAGATGTCTATATATTTAATGAGTTGCAATGTTCACTTCTCTTCTCTCTTTTTTTCCTGTGTTTGTTTACCTTTTTTTTTCTTCCCTAATTACCACTTTGGAAAATTGGGTTTTGGAGCATGATTTGGTTGTGTTGATCTCAGCTCAAGAATTGGGGATTTGGGGTGGGGATGGGGGATATCCTTTTGACAAGGACGAGGATGAGGATTCCCCAAAAACTCTTAACTGGGAATGGGGCCGGTGATGGAAAGCGAGGGCGGGGATGATATTGTCATACCTAACCCCTACCCGACTCGTTGCCACCCTATGTTAGAGGGGGCCTATTGCAAAATATAAAACTGAAGGGAATGAGAGCATAAACACTGTAAACTTCTCGTAAAGCTTCTCATGTATAATTTTTATGAACCAATATCCCCTAAAGTAAAAATCAAGATATAAGCATTTAAATTACATATTTTACACATCAAGTTTTAATTGTTGTATATATAAAACCCTTGTATCCTCTTTCAATATTCAATTCAATTCATAAACAGAACATTAAATCATTTACAAAGAGAGAGAAAGAGAGAGAGAGAAAAAAAAAGGAGAGTGAAATGGTTTGGGTGGGGGGGTGGGAGAGAGAGAGAGAGAGAGAGAGAGAGAGAGAGAGAGTTGAGAAAGGGCATGGGACCCCTCTGGTCCCTACGCGCCTCAGCCATTGGGCTTTGGTCATCATCTCTAACCAGAATGGAGGATACCTAATTACTAAGCCAAGGTTTCCAAAATGTTCTCAATCTAGTTTGTCAAGCATTTTGGTTCTCTGCTGGATAATTGTTGGGTGCCATTGAATTTGAATTGCATAGAATTGGATGTTAGGACTCAAGATTCCAGATTACAAAAATAGCATATACTAGAGTAGTTTAAAACCTCATGAGAATCCTTCCCTTATAAGTTGGTTTTCTAGGGCAAGTTCTACCCATGAGTTCTTAACAATTGATATTAGACTCTGGGCTAGAAGTTTTGGTGGTTAAAGGAAATTTGACAAATGTCAAAACCCCATTTGTTTTTAGGAGGAGTTGTTCCTTAATTTTAAGGAGTCAAGCCATGCTCATGTTGGGCCAATTAATAATGGGCAGGAGATTGGTGTTGATTGATTAGTAGTTGGCAGATGACAAGTTTTCTCTTTGCGGAAATTTTCACATTTCTCACTTTTTCACGTACACTTGGTTTCTCAATTTTCTACGATGCATGAACGTAATGATTTCTATGAGTTCATATCATGTACCGCTTCATGTTCTAACAGAAAGACTTGTTAGAAATTTGTTGGTCCAACCAAGAAAGTCATGCATGAGATTTGAAATTCCTCTCCCTTTGGCCCATCACTTCTCCCTCATCTCCCTTTCCTCTCACCTCTCCACAACTCCATCTACCCATGTCTCTCCTCCCATCAAATCTCAAACCCAAATGACCTCTATCCCTAAAATTTACTTGGTTTGCCACTGGATTGCTATAGCTGTTTTACTCCAACAACCCTTTCTCAGATCTAAGACTTGGATCTGTGCTTGTAGGCTCTGTTTATCTATGGTCATTTTTTACCACTACTTGATAGATCGCCTGAGTATGATGCTTGGTGGCTTGCTCCCCCGAATTCTCTTCAGATCTCCTCTCTTGGTTCCCATGGACCTTGCTCTTCTTGTGGCATCAATAGGTTTTCTGGTGGTGGCGACAACAGCTTGCTTTGTTTAGGATTAGGTGTTAGGGTTTATGTATTTTGTGAGTTTTTGTTGTTTTGGACCTCCTATTTTGGTATTTTAGATTGGGCTTTGTTTTGTTATGTTTGAGCCCCTGTTTTTCTTTTTTATATTTTGTTGTTATTGGGCTCCCTTGTATTTTGTATCTTTGTTTTGGAAGTGAAGTTTTATTCCTTTCGTTCCAAAAAAAAAATAAAAATAAACCAACGCATGGGAGTCTTTGAGGGAATAGAAAAGGAAGACTTTATAGTCCATGGGAATAAGTTATGTAATTTGAAGTCTAAATGGCGTATAAAATTCTATAGAAAGACTTGCCTGTAAAGAATATGCATATGGTCATAAAATGAAAAGCAGAAGAATTACTTTGGAGCATGGGGTGGGTGGGTGTTACGAAGACGGGGGGAAGACTTATCAATCAATCAAGAAAGGCTAGAAGAGACTAAAATAAAGGAGAAACATTTGCGTGTCACAATGTGTCCCTCATGTAATTGGCATTCACTAAAGAATATCACATTTAAGAAGAAAATAATCAATGAGAAGCTTTAAGTCACACTCTACTATTCTTTCAAAAAATTATTGTTACCACCTATGAAGCATGGATACTAGGGTTTGATACACAGGGTTATATACGTGGATATGTGGCATATGCTTAGGTACGTACAATATGTGAGCGAAGGGGGTGTGCAAGGGAAATGGCTAGATACGTGAGCGATACACATAAAATACAAGAGAGTGGTTAATTTTGTAACGTTTCTTGAACCACAAAACTCATAACTCCACTGCCCAAGTACACCCCAAGTTATTTGACCCAAAAAAAAAAAAAAAAAAAAGAGATCCCAAGTTCAGTCCCACAGTTTGAAAATTCAGGGTTTCACTTATGTTGTATTGACTCCAATGTCGATATCTCTTCCCCATCTTGCCAATTTCTCTTCCATGCTGCGCTACCACTGAAATATATATATTTTTGGTATCCTAATGCTCTCACTTTGGGGACTTCTCCCTTATATACAATATTGTTTCCCTTCCGACAGTTCTATTTACATATTATATGCGCATCACGTCACATGCAGACCATTACACATCACATGCACACAAATAAATAAGCAATTTCATATACACACTACAAAAATGCCTTATCTTTGGTGGAGTGAAAGGAGCAAGATTTGCAAGTCTTTTTATTTGGAAGCATGCAGGACGGGTTTAGAAGCATCTTGTATTTTAAGGACTTTTTGATAATTTCCCCATATTTATGTCCGAAGGTCAAATTTGTAATATTAATCAATCGAGATCAAATGCTACCCAAAAACCATCACAAATTCTAAAAATACTCCTCCATTTGTTCATAAATGGACACCAAAAAATTCCTCATATATGTCTCCAAAGTTATTAATGGGCCTTAAATGTCAAAAGTTTTTAGTGGGCCTTTAACTCTCCAAACAAGAACCCTGAGACCAACCCTGCCGATGAAGTCTTGCTTCTGAAGCGGGAAGAGAGAGAAGAAAAACAAAAACAAAAACAAAAAACAAAAAAATGGCACCAGCCAAGAAGGCCAAGGCCAAGGCCACGGCCAACCCGGCCGAGTCAACTCAGCCCGGAAACCCCAACAACAATTTCCCAACCTCTATTCGGTACATACCTCCCTCCTCAGTCGCCATAACCATCCACGCCAAGCCTGGTTCCAAAATCGCCTCCATCACTGGTCCTTCTCTTTCTCTCTCTATTTTTATATGTATAGGTCTGTGTATTTATAGAATATAATTTTCTATTTTTTTGAAATGAAGATTTCAGTGATGAGGCGTTGGGGGTGCAAATAGACGCGCCTGCGAAGGACGGGGAAGCTAATGCAGCGCTACTTGACTACATCAGCTCGGTTGGTCCTGTTTCGTTTTGGGTTATCCCTTTTCAACCTTTTTTGTCTTTTGTTTTTTTGTTTTTTGAGCTTTTTTATACGGAATGCCAAATTAAAGTTTGATTTGAGAATTCTTAGGTTCATTGGTGCATCATCCTATTATTGTTAGTGGGTTGGAGACTTGGAGTTGCATTTACTTGTTTCGGGTTTTTGTGATTAGTGTGCTGTGTCTTAAGAAGATTGTGTGGTTCTTGAAAGATCCTAACATTCATTGTGATTGCTTATGCTAATTGCAATTGGGGAAGTGATGCTTTAATTTGTAATTTGTTGGTCTAATGCTGTTGCTCTAACCGAGCTTTGTTGGGGAAGTGATGTTTTGTTTGTATCTTTTCGGTTGAGATTGTCGTTGCTTTAACCAACCTTTGATTGTGAAGTGATTTGGTCTTGCAAAGGAGAGAAATATTGAGCCAAACTAGAGAAAAGTGAGGTGAAGTGGTGATCTGAAATGGTGAAACAAACTTACTCATGGGATGAGCTTGTGGAAAGGTGCAAGGGGTGGAAGTGAGCTCTTCTAAGGTTTCCTTATGTCTAATTTATTCATTTCAAGATGATGTGTGATGTGGCCAAGAATAGCCACAGTGCAGAGTGTGAAGGGTGGATTTCTTCTTTCTCCCCCAAGCATAAAATGTCTATTCCTGGACCACTTCATACCACCCGTCCATCCTATCTACACTGCAGTTAGCTAGTAAGAAAGAATAGATTTGATAGATTATTTGGTCAAACACTGATTTGCATTTTGGGTAGATTATATACTTCATCTGGTATTGTTTCTAGAGATATATTTTTGTTATCATTTTTCAGTTACTCATCTACGACTTTAAGTATGTTGAACTTCTACATTCAAATACATTCTAAAGTCGTGCACACACATATACATGAAAATATACTTCTGTACCCATCATTTGTTTATAAGTTGGCAAGATAAGGTGGCTCAGTAGCTTTGTGGCAGGGTTGGCAAAGGATTTGTGACAGAACAGATTCTTGAGAAAGTTCAAAGGGAAGATTAATTTCACTTTACAGAATGAGGCCTATACTTTTGAGGGTCTAATTTGAATTATCATGAGTGAAATGTAGCATAGTTTTCTAATAATTTTTTAGCAAGAATATAAAGTTTCATATTGGGCATTCTAAGCCGTGCATCTTACTTTAGAAATCCTAAGGCCTCTACACCCATTGCCAAATGGTTTTGAGTTGCATGCACCTAATTTATCAATTTTGTTTTGAGGTCTTAACCCCTCAGTTTATTTGGTCTGCTCAACCATTAATGTTTATGCTTGGAAACTTCAAATTCTCATTCTTCCCAAATTACAGGTTTTAGGGGTAAAAAGAAGGCAGGTTTCTATTGGTTCTGGCTCCAAATCAAGAGACAAGGTTGTTATTGTGGAGGAGATGACTCTACAAAGTGTTTTTGACATCCTGGACAAAGCTTCGAAGTCCACCTAATAGAGTGAGAGATGAATTTGATCCTTGAATGAGACGTGAAGCTTGATTGTACTGTAGCAGCTAACCGAGTCGCTTGTGTTTATTGGAAATTGTCTTGTTGATGTTCCAGGTACTTCAAAACTGTCATTATTTGCGCTGTCTACACACAAATGACTACTTGTTTATAAATGCATCTTTTAATACACTTATACCACAACGAGTACATTACATTATATGAATAATGAATTGTGTTCATAGAACTACTTATATTTCTTCCCCCTTGTAACAAATGTTCTATCTTTTCCTTCGTCTCGTAAACAAGCATGAATGCAGTGCACTTAGCCTCTTATTTCTATAATATTTGGAAACTTAAGTTTCCTCCTCAAATGATAAAATCTAGGTTTTGCATCATCATTCCTTCTGAAAAAACTTAAAGATCGGGCACGTTTGCTCATCATCAGTCTATTCTGGGTCTTCCCTCGGTAATACTGTTCCAGAAAGTCTCTCCTAACTTTTTGTGATTGTACTTTTTCTCAACAGGTAAGGCACATTCTTATGTTCCCCACCTTAGTTAATATAAATTTAGTACATTGGATTTGTTCTTATTGGTCCTCTTTAGCTCCCTTTCATTTTGGGGGGAAAAAAAAAAAAAAAAAAAGTTGGAACTGGTGTGAAAAAACGATAACATTCTTCTTGTACAAGAATTGTATGGAAACCACCTAGTTTAGATTATTTTAAACTAAATGCTGAGGCATGTCTGTAATATGGTCACGCTGCTACTAATTTGTTATTCGTAATGACTCAAGGAATGTATGTTTTTTTTTTTTTTTTTGGGGTTAAAAGAAGGGACTCTAGGAATGTTTGAGTAGCAGGTTCCATTAGTATAACGTATGCGATGGTTTTGGAACTAGAAGCCATCAGTACAAAGCAAGGACTTCTAAAGGCTAAACTGGTCTAAACTGGTCAATAGACATGTTGAATGAGATTGTAAAGTTTCTTTTTTGATGATGCCTTTGCTGATCTTCTTCCGTGAAAATTACGTAGTAAGGTATTAAAACCAAGGGTTTTCTGGAGTTTTACACCCCAAACTATTTTTATATTGTTAATTTAGGCCCTAAATAAGTTTTTTGGTAAATTAAGAACTGCAATTATTTTAAAACCACCTATTGAGGGCCTACTGTCAGATTCTTAAGAACACCATCCACTTTTCCGTTAGATTAAGGCCAAATTCGTAATTTTGCTGAAAATTAAGATTAATCCAAATTAGAAGTGGTGTTACGTGACGACGTCGAGGGCTGGGGCTGCGTTGTGTCGAAGAGAGACTAAGAAGGGAAGAGATCGTGGCTGCTTTATGGTTGCTCTCGAATCCTAAAGCAATGGAGATTCCGGATCTAATTCTTTCTTGGCTTGTCTAATCCCAACATAAAGGTTAACCATGGAGGAAAAATGGATTTTCTTTATGCTGGCTTGCGAAAGATGCTGGCTTTTCTTGAATTTCAAACCCAGCCTCCATAGACCCGTCATCCAAAGCATAAGGCTCGTTTTCAATTGGGTTTAGCCTAATCTTGAGACCTCGTCGGTTTTTGGGTTCTCAATGAATTGGATAGAAGCCACCGAATTCGGGGAGTGGAGTGGAGAGATTTGGGCGGCTGGGTCTGGTATTGGGAGCAGGGGAAGGGGAGGGTGGGGTAGACGGAAGGGGAGGGAGGGGTAGACGGAAGGGGAATGAGGGGATGGGGAGGAAGAGAGGGGAGACGGACAGAAGGGGAAGGATAGGGAGGGGGAGGAGGAGGTTGAGGTTGAGTTGATTATTTTAAATGCTAATTATTTAAATGACGAATTTATCCTTAATTTTGACAAATTTTTTTTTAAAAGGTCCTCAATTGGCGATTTTAAAACAATAGAAGTTTTTAATTTATTGAAAAATTTGTTAAGGAGTTAAATTGAGAATATACAAATAATTCAGGGGGCAAACCGTAAAAAATCCTAAAATGAAAGAAGAAAGGGAAATCAGCTGATATAATCACTTTTTAAAAGTGGTATTCTGAAATAATCAGCTTACAAATTGTGTTCTCAAATAATCACTTGTGGACGTGAAATGACCAAACTGCCCTCCATATAAAAGCACATGTATCAACCCGTTATTGGCCTTTTCTGAAAGGGAACTCAACTCAACTCTCTCTCCTCTGTGTTGGAAGGTTGGCAAAAATTGGGGGAAGTCCAGGTTGCGAGACATGTTCCCACTGAGCAATCCAGTTCGCAACCCATCCATCGTCCTACCCCAGATGTCCTCAAACTTGGGACCCTAGTTTGGGCGCAGCGAAGCCGGAAGGCACGGCGTCCATTGTTGACCTCCCGATCGAGCTGACTGCTGCGATTCCACAGAGAAGGGAAAGTGGCGACTTCCGGTGTCGTTGTGAACGGATGTGAGTTGTGATATTGGTTTGGTAGTGTATGTGTATTATGAAATCGTTCAGCCCCTTTTCACCACAGAGGGCATAAAAGCTTAAATTTTCAGTTTGCACTTGTTGTGATATGTTGAAATTCATAGTTTGTGATATTATCTGCAGGGGGAGCTGTCTGGTGAACTTGAATTTTGTTTAAAATTGACCGAATGCGTGTATAATGTAGTGCAATGTGTTTGATAATGGTGAAAATAACAGCACACAGAAAAATCATAGGTTAACTTTGTCTGCCCTACAAATTTGTAAATACGGCTAGTGTTAGGCTCAATTTAGATGCTAATGTGGGGAATTTATTGGCATTCTGGGTTTGTTTTGGTAAGAAGTATAGTTTGTGTGTTTTGGTTTTGAATTTGGTAATTGAGCTTGTACTACATTATACGCTTTCTATCACAACCTGATCCTTTTGTTGAAGGTGTTTACATTTGTGCAAAAGACTTGGAGGGTTAGAGGGTTCATATTTCTGCCATTGTATGTGTATGTTAGTTTGTTAATAACTTGGAACCCACACATATCATCTTCTAAATCAGAGAAAAAACAAAAAGGAATAAAAGTTAATTGTTGAAGCAGCTACAATTAACTTTTGAAGATTTGAGGATTTAGAAGATGATATGTGTAGTGGAATGATTGTTGTGCATGTTTTTATTCATCTATTTTGTATTTTTTAGTGTTATGAATCGGTGTAGTAATTATTTATGTTTTTTGCAGAAATGGATACAGTTGGAATTTTGGTATGCTACAATGGAAATTGGGTTAAGAAGGATAACATTGAGAGTTATGAAGGCGGGGAGGCTAAAGGCATAATAGTGTCACGGAACGTAACGTTTTCCGAACTTGTTGAACGCATTTATAAGATCATGGATGCAGAGCCCACGAAATATAGTGTCACATTGAAGTATTCAGTTCCTGTATCCGCATCTGTCAGTAAGCAGATAAGGGTTGAAGACAATGACGATGTTCAATATTTTTTCAAGTACAACACAGATGTTATGGCCTCTAAAGTAACCCCTTTAGTAGCAAGCTTGAAAAATATCGAAGGGCATGGTATTGAAGGGTGCAATGGCATTGTAAGCGTGGAGAGCAGCAATGCTCCTGCTACCTTTGTTGTGGAACGAAGAAATGTGGCAATTTCGCACAATGAAACTGAAAATGGTGGGAATGGTTTTAATTGGAGTGATTGGGTTGAAGAAGTTCATTTTGAAAGCGGTGAAAACATAGTTGCTGATTTCAATCAACCTAGCAATGAAGAGGAACCATACTCTGCACCAATTGTGCATCCTCATGAGGACAGCGGTGCGGAACCCTCCACTGTGCAGTGTAGACAGGTGCAATCTGAACCTCCCCGGCAATCAAGTTCGAGTGAAATGCATACAATTCGGGTTGATTAGAAGCATGGTGAGAGTGTGGAATATATTGGTTATGGTGGAGGACTTTCGTGCATAAATTGGGAAGCAAATTTGAAGGTTGGCCGAGTTTATCCAAATAAGATTGCCCTTTTAAAAACCATAAGTTTAGCAGCAATTAGAGGCCACTTTCGTTTCAGAACAGTCCAATCTGGGAAGCGTCGGTTTTGTGTTCGCTGTTGGCAGGTGCCTTGCCCTTGGAAAATTCGGGCATATAAAGTTGGATTACATGAGTTTAAGGTTGTTAAATACGATCCACTTCATGAATGTGATCTGAGGTTTGTAAGCAGTCACCATCCTCAAGCTACGGCCGAATTGGTGTCTGCCTGTGTTAAATGGAGATTTCAGGATGCGCGCAGCATTTATACTGCAGCTGATATAAAGACAGATGTGAAAAAAAAAATTTGGTGTCAGCATAAGCTACTCTACGGCTTGGAGAAGCCGAGAGTTAGCTTTCAAAACAATGAGAGGGTCTGCAGAAGAGTCGTATTCCCTTCTCCCTTCCTATTGTTATGAGTTGGAGCGCACAAATCCGGGAACTTTGACATACATTCAGACTGATGCAGCCGACCACTTCTTATATTTTTTTATGTCAATTGGTGCATGCATATGAGGATTTAAGTCGTCAATGCGGCCCGTGATTGCTGTTGATGCCACCCATTTGAAGTGCAAGTATAAAGGTGTTTTGTTTGTTGCGACCGCATTTGACGAAAATCGCAACATATATCCTGTTGCCTTTGGGATTGGAGATTTGGAGACCGATGCAGCATGGGAGTGGTTTTTGAGAAAATTACATTGTGCAATTGGTGATTGCTCGAATCTTGTTGTCATATCTGATCGCAATGTTAGCATACAACATGGGTTGCGTAGAGTTTTTACTGGGGCAAGCCATGGTATTTGCTTTTATCACTTGAAGGGCAATATGAAAGCCTCATTTCACTTGAAGCAACGGGATCCGATATTGGGGTATTTTATAAGGGCAGCGAAGTCTTATCGTCTAGCGGAGTTCAATCGTCACTTCTCGATGATAAACAATGAGCGAGTGCGAAATTATCTACTACGTGCAGGCGTTCATAAGTGGTCATGGGCCCACTGTGATGGACGACGCTATAATGTGATGACAACGAATATTGTGGAGTCCATTAATTCAGTTCTTCGTTTTGCAAGGATGCTTCCGGTCCTACACTTGATCGATGAAATCACAAATTTACTTCTCACTTGGTTTAGTGAACGTCGAGATTTAGCAATGAAATGTCATTCTACATTGTGCCCTGATTTGGGTGAAAAGAAGTTAAGGAAGAGGTTAGACGCTGCGTCAAGGATGAATGTGGTCAAAATCAATGATGTTGAGTATAATGTTCTCGATGGTGATTTGAACGGTCTGGTGCACTTGGCAAACCGTAGTTGTACGTGCAGGAAGTTTGACTTGGAGCAACTCCCGTGCAAGCATGCTATTGCGGTATGTCGGCACTTGAATTTGAACCCCTACTCCTTTGCCTCTTCTTATTATACACGAGCTACATGGGCAGCTGCATATGCTGAATCTATTTATCCTGTACAACCTAAAGGCACATGGGTTATTCCCGAACATTTGAACAATGTCAAAATCCTTCCTCCTGTTTGTAAGGTTATGCCGGGCCGTCGCAAAATGCAAAGAGTACCTTCCAAAGGAGAGGACTCCCGACAAAAAAAATGCTCAAGGTGTGGTGTGAAGGGCCACTACCGAAATACATGCAAACAATCTGTCCCTCTCAAGAACTGAAGTCTCTAATTGCGCATATTGCACAGTTGTTCAGTTTGTACCTCACTTGTCATCAACTGTGAAGTTCATGAATAGGTTCGGTGATGCTGCAGGGATGGAAGTCCGTCAATTAAACGGTCATGTGAAGCATATGGAACAAGGTAACAAGTTCCTTGCAATGAGAGCCTATTATTAGTAGCAATTTGTTAACATACAGTTGTCCCTGTTTTATTGAAACCAGCTGTTATTTAACACTGTTCCACTGGCCAATGTGTCATACAGATTAGCATTTCTATTCGTTTGTGATGTACCTTTTATTTTCATTTAAATTGTTTTCGATTTGGTGTTGTGAAATGTGATTGTAGTCACGTTGGCATCACTTGGTTTCCTTTCCTACACAACGTTATGTCCTCTCTTTATATGCATCGTATTGGTATTGTATTGTACCTTTGTTGCCATCGTATTGGTATTGTATTGTACCTTTGTTGCCATCGTATTGGTATTGTATTGTACCTTTGTTGCCATCGTATTGGTATTGTATTGTACCTTTGTTGCACGGCCATTGGTAGTGTAATGAAAACGGTTTCTGTCCCAAATGAAAGGGCCTAGAAGGCTAACTAAAATGTAATCTCGTACATAAAACGTATTTCAAATGCAAATGTTACGCAATTAGTGGGAGCGTCATTGTACTTCATGATTTCTCATTGTTCTGATTGCCATAGACCAAACTATATATAGTTTTTGGGAAACTATCCATGCAGGTACACATGGTGAACATCCTGCACTACTATCGTTATATGGACTTTTCAAATAGTTAATTATTCACTTCAAGTCACACACACAGAGGAACAAACCCTTCCCCATTTGTGTGTGATTAGTGCCTATGGACTCTGGTACCTATAACTCTTCCAATCCAACCTGTTTTGCAAAATAACAAAGTCAGTTATTAGTGTTCTATATTGTTGGTCACAGTGTCCGTGGTTTGTATCCAATTGCCTTAAGGTATCAATACATGTCCCATATTTCCATGGATATTCCACGCGTCATAACCATCGATCTGTCCGAAACCCTCCATATACACGACCATTGCTAGAGTCACTGTTTATAAGTACTCAGATGTAGAGGCTATAATATGAGGTGTATTTCCATAAAGCAGCAATATAACATTACTATAAGCACAATACGATTACAATATGTGTCAATAATTATACAATACAAACACAATATACACCCGTTATGCTTCTAATATGAGGCCAATAAACGTTTCATAAGCACACCTCCACGTTACAGTACTTCATATGTATACAAACCAAGTAATTTCCCACTCAACGGTGAGAATAAGAGGAAGGCGTAAACAAGGCACCACATTCATACAAAAGCCACCAAATACATACAAAATGATTCCACCCGTACTTACCCTGACCCAGCTACAGAAACCCTTCCACAAAATCACCATGTTTACAGGTCCATGAATAGATCCAATTCTTTGGTCTTCTTCCTCGCTGCATGCACAAGGATATGATCAGCCATTCCCTAGCCACCCTTATTCAGCACCTGCCACACACCACCAACATCTATTTCGCTCCAATTGTAGTCTGGTGACACGACGGAAGCATAATCCCGGAACATCTCGAACCCATTGTTAAAACATTCAACCAGTTCATGGTTAAATTCTTCAGATTAAGTGAATTTTTGGACAGCATCTTTCTTTGTTTCTTCCAATTGTAACGTCAACGAGGCTAACTTCGCGCTTCGACTTTGGGCTTTCATTGTTTGCTTAACTTCTCTAGCAAATGCTTTGTTCAGCTTGTTCGTCAAGTTGCCCATCACCTGGCCATGAATATCGCATTTGGTTTCCCACCAATCCGTTGCCGTACACAAATATTGGAGGTGATGCTTCACTTCAGCTATTTTCTTTAGCGGATCAATGTTGTCTGCCTCACTTCCGGATGACGTAGGATCGTTATTTGGAGTCCCAGTGGAGATGGGAAAGGGACATGCCATGGCTGGTCTCCTGGGTAACTAACAACCTCGTTTGGAGGGATTACGTCTGACATCTTCAACTTCAAATGGGGATAATGCACACATGCACCCTGAAAAATAGTTAACGTTACAAAATCAATCTGGAGCTTCCTTTTCGTTACCAACAATAGGGAGAGATTTAGTACAGCTTTGGTGTATGATATATATGGAATTGAATGAGTAGGTTAGACCCTCTTATATAGAAGGAGTTGTCTGTTTTATATTGCTTTCAATGACTACATTACAAAATCAGTCTTCAGTCATTACTCCTCTCTGTCACTGACAGCATTGTCATATGCCCATTACAGTCGGACCAAATACGAAAATACACACCTGTCAACGTTGGAATAAGCGGCCGTACCAATACGTCATTCACCTGAACAACAGTGACTACACAAATTACACACAATCTTCTTCACAATTGTAAACTATATTCATATTGAAGGTGCTGCCATATGAATAACTCCCTTAGTAGCAAGTTCCCCATTAACTCATTTTACCAACTGTACAGACTTGTTCATAAATTACCCAATAGTATCCCCTACAAATGACGACAATAGGCAAGTCCATCTAAAAACAAAATAATACCACCAAATCAGTCACCCTACAGTCCCGACCTAAATTACCATGGCGACTAAAACGTAAGGTGGGATGAATACACCTACAAATACTTTCAGCGTCCATTTTTGTAATTTGCCAATTCATTGTCAAATTACCGTACTCATATATTTGGGACAATTTGTAGTTTTGGTACAGGAGGGAAATTGGGGAAAGAGGACAAAAGGAATAAATTGCAAATTGAACAAGGGTCCCATACAACAACCACCAACCAATGGTAAAGAATAGTTATATACAGCTGTTATTATGCACAACCCAAGTCAAATGTGTTGCCCAACAACTCCCGCCAATAACTCCCGCCTAAAATTGGACCCAACAACTGCCGCCAATAACTCCCGCCTCTTCATCACAATCATTTACTCCTGGTCATTAATACCTCCCACTATTTAATTGTAACCCAACTGCATGCACCCAACATTTCCATCACACTTACTCTGTCAAACCCCCTTGCCTGCGCAGCTATTTCACCTACATCACAATGAATGGCAGTTTGGGCAAACTAATGGCCACACCAACCCACACTAAATACCCAACACCCATGGACCCCAACCCCACACCAAACCCAACCCTTGCCATTACTGAAGGAGGGGACACCGAAACACCTGCCAAAGCAGCAACAGAAGACACTGAAGACTGGGTCCATGGACTGCAGCAATGTCGAGCCAATACCATGTTCTGGAAAAATCTCCATGCAAACATAGTTAGCAAAATTAAAGAGGGCCAAGCTAGGTGGGGTGTCATAAAAAAGCTCACAATTCGGGCGCGTTATCAAGCCCGGATGCATCTTCTACATATGAAGGCTGTCAGAGGTAGAATTGAAAATGCCCCTGCCAGTGCAGTTATTGCATTCAAAGAATCATACGAAATGGCTCAGCTGAAGCAACAACAACTGGAATCCGGCTTCGAACTATTTAGGAAGTTTGCACAAATTGTGGATGCAGAAGGAAAGTGGGACATCACTGTGGGGGGGGTCATGAACTTAATGGGTCGCGGTCGCCGCATTTGACGGGTATGCAACTCGAAATTCGGCCACAGCCAGAGGGTTTGCCTTGTAATATTACCATGGCTACTATTGGGGACAAACCAGTACAGTGGAATTTTTGACGTGCCCTCTTTTTTTAATATATACGTATGAGGTGCCCTTTTTTTTTTATTTCGTTTGTTTTCTGTTGGGGAACGGGGGCCTCGTTGGTACATATGTATAATGTAAGCTGCAGGTGCCGTCTTTGTGAAGATTGTATTCTGTAAGTTTGAGGTCACCTCTTTGTAAATTTTGTCTTGTGTAAGTTTCACCTGGCTTTTGTATGCTGCCAGGTTGAGGTGGCCTTCGTATTATATGTACGTTTCAGGTGCCTTTCTTTTGTGTTGAATGCAGGAACTTTGATAACTGCAGTTGATGTAGTTTGGCTGCATTCATTTCATATTCGATATAACGTAATTACCTTCCACATCGTCCATATTTGTAGACTTGTTCAATGACATTGCAAAACCAATACGTAAGACAGTATAAAAAATGTTATAATAGCTGTACCAATGTCAAATAATGCTGAGGTTACATTTGAATGCCAATATAACACCAATATCGGGCATTATAAAACCAATACAAATCAATAGCGATACAATAAAGTTACAATATGATACCAATATAGTGCCACTGGCCCACCAATACGTCATTCATAAACCAATATACAGACAACTAAGAATGGCATGTACTGTATATGCAAGTGTATACCATGCCGTATCTGTCATAAACTAAGGCTATGAATAACATTGGGCCCAATCTATACTTACTGTTGGCAATGGTAAATATTGGAAAATTTTTTTTTTCCTTTTTAAAAACACCCCATTAACTCCAGGTTTCATGTTTGTGCACTCACACCATGTTACTGAAACATTGTGCACATGCAAGTGTAACCCTTTGAATTTGGGATGACCCTCTTCAGCACCCTAAATATCGCACAACGTGAACAACAATTCATACCCTCCAAAACAAGAAGATGAGTAGGAGGAGCCTCCGTACCGGTGAGGGTGAGTCAGGGACATCTCGGTTGCCCGGTCAAGACGCGACTTCAAGATCTCGCCGGGAAATGGAAGATGCGAGTTCAGTGTGTTCACGGCTGTGCTACTGTGGGAACGTTGTCAAAACACATACATCATGGACGGTTTCTCATCCTGGAAGGAGGTTTCAAGTATGTGCAAGGGTAAGTTTATTTATGTGTAAGTTTTTGCTGACATGTGGGAATTGTCTGTATTCCAAATCTGATGCTGACTGTCTTTGTTTGAAAACATTGCTTCCGTTTGTGCAGAGGAATGGATGTACATTTTGGGAATGGGCTGACCCAGAGATGTGTGACAGATCGAAGCACATCATTCCAGGCTTGCTAAGGAAAATAAACCGCCTGGAAGAAGAACAAAACGCTGGAAAAGGAAAGATGAAAAACCCATGGTTTTGGGTCTCTTTTTTCTTGGTTGGAATGGTCATTTATTTGTTGTTTTCCAAATGTAATAGGACTCCTGGTCATCTACAGTTGGCAGGTTAAAGTTGGTTAGGTTATGGATGTAATGGAACAGGTTTTATTTATTCTAAATCAGTGATTGCAGAGATGGTCGTTTTCTATTGGTTTCATCTTGGTTTGAAAAGGCAAACACAAAAGGCATAGCCAATAACCCCAGGCTCAGGTATTTTGGTATCAAGTCTTATGCAGCGTCAATCGTCAGACCATTTATTCCACGTAAACATGAGAAATAACAAAATATTAGACGGTGAGGGACCTCCCAAAACTACAACTCAATGACGTCAAACAATAGAATATTTGAGCTTGTAATTGGCCAAGCCGAGCGTTAATGATAATGTTTGTGGTAACGACCCCCGCCATTTCCGTCCGGATCGGCTTTTAAAAATGCAACTACAAAACAAAGTATTCAACCTAACTAAACTAAACTAAACAGTCGACAATGCACTGTCGTCTCATGTTTACAGGTCCATGACATAGCCACCCAATATATACTTTCAACTGTCACGAAAATGAACACCCTAATATATTGCCAAATGAGAGTCGAATATTTCTCTATAGTGGCGATAAAATAATGGGAAAAGCTACAATGTGGGTGGCCCCAAAAAATTGCATTTCGCTGCAACTTGTGCCAAATTATGGATTTACAGGAATTTGTTAAGCACAGAATGTCAACAATAAGTTCTAACAAAGGAAAGTGAATACAGCCCTTCTACCATGGAAGACAAGTACAGTTGAATTCCGTTACATAAATGAACACCCTGCAACCTACTACAAAATCACCCCACTTTATCGCGTGGTGAGCAAAATGTCAAAAATTGTGCCATGTTACGCAAAAACTGATACTAAGTTTCAAGATTCACAATACGACAAAACATCCTGCAACTTCTTTCACATACATGTACAGAATCTGAGATGTCAATATGGGTATGAAGCTAGAAGGACCACCTGCAGAAGGAGGACATATGTGCCACTTCAGCATTCATATAAAGGGAAAATGAGATGTCATAAGACATGTTCAATTTGAAGAAGTAATTGTTTGAACCTTTCATAAAGAACATGAAACAAGTTTTGGATTACACACAGTCGGAGTTTAGAACATATGACATACGTAAATCAGATGCCAGTTGAGAAACATTGACATTACCATCTATAGTGTTCAAATCCCCAATACCCTAAACTTTGATGAACAAAAGTAGCCATTTTTAGTAATCACAGTTGGACAAGTTCCCAACATAATGTAAGTTCTCTTAAATGAACACTGAAGGCAGTAGTTAACAACGCAATTTCCTCCTTAAATGAACATAATGTAAGTTCCATTTTTAGTAAATAACAACGCAATTTCGAAGGCAGTAGTTAACAATAAAGCAGCAATGAGGTCAGATTAGGACTTTTACCTCATACATAGGCCTCCCCCCTGAAAGCCTCGATTGCAAGCTTCAATCGGTAGTAGCCAAACTTGGATGGGTCAATGGTATGTAAAGGAATGCCGGCACTAAGGTACTCAATATATTTGACTGTCATAATGCCACATGAAGTACTATCCACCCGAGCAGTAGACAAGTTAGAAGTGCACCTATTGATAACATCCGAGTATAGTGATTTAAAAGAACACAGCTTACCCATCACTTTGTTGAGGAACATCGAAAATTCTGCAAATTATGAATGGGTTAAAGTTTGACATGTCAGTCCCCTTTCTCTTCACCGCTTCAACCTCCGATTTCTCATAAAACCTC